>NC_069501.1:826103536-826403536 GCF_027579735.1 Bombina bombina
GTTTTCTGAGTAAATAGTACATACCAGCACTATTTCAAAATAACAAACTCTTGATTGAATAATAAAAACTACAGTTAAACACTAAAAAACTCTAAGCCATCTCCGTGGAGATGTTGCCTGTACAACGGCAAAGAGAATGACTGGGGTAGGCGGAGCCTAGGAGGGATCATGTGACCAGCTTTGCTGGGCTCTTTGCCATTTCCTGTTGGGGAAGAGAATATCCCACAAGTAAGGATGACGCCGTGGACCGGACACACCTATGTTGGAGAAATTACCAAAATTTCTCCACAGTGTCTTAAAGCATTAAGAGTATTGCACACCAATTTTCAGAGCTTTAACCCTTAAAATAACGGAACCGTTTACAAATTTAACCCCTATACAGTCCCAGCTATAGCCTTTGCTGTGACCTAATCAAGCCCAGAGGGGAATACGATACCAAGTGACGCCTTCTAGAAACTTTTCCAGCTACTTTCAGATCCTCACACATGCATCTGCATGTCTTGCTCTCAAAAAACAACTGCGCAGTAATGGCGCGAAAATGAGGCTCAGCCTACAACTGGGAAGGCCCTCCCTGACTGGAAAAGGTATCTAACATAGTGCCTGCCGTTAAAAAAACATTCCCCAAGTTTATAAATGTGAATTATCAGCATAAACATGTATAAAATGCCCAAATAAAGCAATCGATTTAGCCCATAAAAATGTCTACCAGTTTTATAGCCCATATTAAGCCCTTTATTCTGTTTGCTTGACTAAGAAAATGGCTTACCGGTCCCCATGAGGGGAAATGACAGCCTTCCAGCATTACATGGTCTTGTTAGAAATATGGCTAGTCATACCTTAAGCAGAAAAGTCTGCTAACTGTTTCCCCCAACTGAAGTTACTTCATCTCAACAGTCCTATGTGGAAACAGCAATCGATTTTAGTTACTGTCTGCTAAAATCATCTTCCTCTCACAAACAGAAATCTTCATCCTTTTCTGTTTCAGAGTAAATAGTACATACCAGCACTATTTTAAAATAACAAACACTTGATAGAAGAATAAAAAACTACATTTAAACACCAAAAAACTCTTAACCATCTCCGTGGAGATGTTGCCTGTGCAACGGCAAAGAGAATGACTGGGGTGGGCGGAGCCTAGGAGGGACTATATGGCCAGCTTTGCTGGGACTCTTTGCCATTTCCTGTTGGGGAAGAGATATTCCCCACAAGTAAGGATGACGCCGTGGACCAGACACACCAATGTTGGAGAAAGGAACCACAATACTCTGATTTATGTTGCGATCAGACACAACCTTAGGGAGAAACCCCAACCCAGTACGAAGAATAGCCTTATCAGCATGAAAAACCAGGCAAGGAGGCTCACATTGCAAGGCCGCCATCTCAGAGACTCTGCGTGCCAAAGCAATAGCCAGTAGAAAAAGGACCTTCCACGACAGTAATTTAATGTCAACCAAATGCATAGTCTCAAACGGAGCCCTCTGCAAAACCTTAAGAACTAGATTTAAGCTCCAGGGAGGAGTGGTAGGTCTAAACACAAGCCTGATTCTAGACAGAGCCTGAACAAAAGACTGTACATCAGGAAGCTCAGCGAGCCTCTTGTGCAATAACACAGATGGAGCCGAAACTTGTCCCTTTAAGGAACTAGCAGCAAGTCCCTTCTCCAAACCATCTTGGAGAAAGGAAAGAATCCTGGACACCTTGACCTTATGCCAGGGGAATCCACGCTCTTCACACCAGAATAAGTAGGTCCTCCATATCTTATGATAGATGCGACGGGTGACCGGCTTTCTAGCTTGAATGAGAGTATCAATCACACTCTCAGAAAAACCTCTCTTGGCTAGGACTAAACGTTCAAGCTCCACGCAGTCAGCATCAGAGAATCTAGATTCTGATGAACAAAGGGACCCTGTTCCAGCAGATCCCTGCGACAAGGTAACCTCCATGGAGGAGAGGAAGACATCCCCACCAGATCCATGAACCACATCCTTCACGGCCACGATGGAGCAATTAGAATAGCCGATGCTTGCTCCTGCTTGATGCGGGCCACTACACGAGGGAGAAGTGGTAACTGTGGAAAAATTTAAACTAGGCTGAACCTCCAAGGCACTGCTAATGCATCTATCAGCTCTGCCTGAGGATCCCTGGACCGCAACCCGTATCTGGGTAGCTTGGTATTGAGTCGGGACGCCATGAGATCTATCTCTGGCGTCCCCCATCTGTTGCAAATCTCCGCAAACACCTTGGGATGGAGAGACCATTCCTCTGGATGAAATGATTGTCTGCTGAGAAAATCTGCCATGAGATCTATCTCTGGCGTCCCCCATTTGTTGCAAATCTCCGCAAACACCTTGGGATGGAGAGACCATTCCTCTGGATGAAATGATTGTCTGCTGAGAAAATCTGCTTCCCAGTTGTCCACACCGGGAATGTGGATTGCTGACAGCGAGCAGTTGTGGGCCTCCACACATTCCAGAATCAGAGATACTTCCATCATCGCTAGGGAGCTCCTCGTTCCCCCTGAAGGTTTATGTAAGCCACCGAGGTTATGTTGTCTGATTGGGATCTGATAAACTGGGACAAACCCAGAAGAGGCAAAGCCTTCAGAGCATTGAATATCACTCGGAGATTCCTCTCGAGTCTACAGGCCCTATGCCTTCCTGGCACCCCAAAACAGCTCCCCATCCCCATGCGTCCGTAGTCACAATCTCCCAGGATGGTCTCAAGAAGGATGTCCCTTGGGACAGGTGATCTGGACAGACCCACCAAGAAAGCGATTCTCTCGACCGGTTGTCCAGAGAAATCTGTTGAGACTGATCCGAGTGGTCGCCGTTCCACTGCCTCAGCATGCACAGCTGAAGAGGTCTGAGATGGAATCTGGCGAATGGGATGACATCTATGCTGGACACCATAAGCCTAATTACCTCCATACAACGGGCCACAGAGGACCTAAAGAAGGTCTGGAGGGCAAGACAATTGGAAGTAATTTTGCAACGTCTCTGGTCTGTAAGAAATATCCTCATGGATATGGAATCGATTATCGTATCCAGGAACTCCACCCTGGTACTGGGAACCAGAGAACTCTTTCCTAAGTTTATCTTCCATCTATGAGATCGAAGAAGAAGTAGGAGATCTCTTGAATGGTCCTCTGCCAGCCGTCAGGACGGAGCCTGAACCAGAATGTCGTCCAGAACAGGTCCAGAACCGCAAATCTTAAGAACTTGAAGTGATCCTTTAGTATTGGCACATGAAGGTAAGCATCATTCAAGTCTACGATGGGACCGACAGGAACTGGTTTAAGCACTTTAGGTCCAGAATCGGGCTAAAGGTACCCCCTCCTTTGGGACCACAAAAAAGTTTGAGTAGTAGTACCCCAGATCTCTCTCTGCTAGAGGTACCGGCACAATTACTCCCAGGGAGGAGAGATCCCTCAAGCACCCTAGAAAAGCTTCTCGTTTTTCTGGTCTTGAAGGCAGGTTTGATAAAAGAAATCTGCCCCTGGGTGGATGAGATTTGAAACCTATCCTTTAACCTTGTGCGATGAACTCCAGAGCCCAGGGGTCTTGTACTTCCCCAAGCCAAGTCTCCACAAAAAGAGTTAGTCTGCCCCCAACACGATCCAGCCACGGATCGGGGGCCGCACCTTCATGGTGATTTTGTTTCGGCAGGCTTCTTGTTCTGCTTGGATTTATTCCAAGATTGAGATGGTTTCCAAGTTCCCTTGGACTGCTCAGGCTTCGTGGAGGGCTGCTGGCGTTGGGATTTATCCGAACGAAAGGGACAAAAATTAGCACCCTGTCCTTTAGGTTTATTCTTCTTATCCTGCGGTAGAAAGGCACCTTTGCCCCCAGTGACCGTGGATATGATGGAGTCCAGGCCTGGACCGAAAAGAATCTTCCCCTTAAATGGAAGGGAAAGTAATCTAGATTTTGAAGTCATGTCCGCAGACCAAGGCTTCAGCCAGAGTATCCTACGGGCTAGAACAGAAAAACCTGATTTCTTGGCATTTAGGCGTTGCATATTGGCATCGCAGATAAAAGAATTAGCTACTCTCAAGGCCTTAATTCTTTCCTGGATCTAGTCAAGGGGAGTTTCCACCTTGATTATTTCCGACAGAGAGTCACACCAATAGGTAGCAATAACTGCCGCTGCAGGCTGAAACAAATACCTTGTGTGCTGAAACATCTTTCTTAACAGAGTTTCTAACTTCTTATCCCATTCCGAAGAGTACTACCCTCCATAAGAGACTACTCCGAATCTTCCGAAACGTCTCTGCCATCCTCCTGTGACGAAAGGCAAAGAATGACTGGGGGATGAGGGGAGTGGGGGAGGTATTTAAGCCTTTGGATGGGGTGTCTTTGCCTCCTCCTGGTGGCCAGGTTCTTTATTCCCACAAGTAATGAATGAAGCCGTGGACTCTCATCATATTAAAAAGGAAATCCAGATTGTTTACAATAATATAAAAATAATAATAATAATAATAATATATTTATATATTTAAAAAAAAATTATGCTTACCTGATAAATTTCTTTCCGGATATGGTGAGTCCACGGCGTCCTCAATTACTGTTGGAAATATCACTCCTGGCCAGCAGGAGGAGGCAAAGAGCACCACAGCAAAGCTGTTAAGTATCACTCCCCTTCACACAATCCCCAGTCATTCGCCTGATGGAGAAAAGGAGTAACACAAGGTGTAGAGGTTACTGAGGTTTAGTCAAAGACCAGTCTTTAAAAACCAGGGTGGGGCCGTGGACTCACCATATCCAGAAAAAAAAAATTTATCAGGTAAGCATACATTTTGTTTTCTTTTCTAAGATATGGTGAGTCCACGGCGTCCTCAATTACTATTGGGAACAAATACCCAAGCTAAAGGACACTCAGGACTAGGGAGGGCCAAGACAGGTAGACCTAAACAGAAATCATGGTCTAAATGAACAACTTAGAAAAACCACGCTTAGATAAAATTAAACGATCAATCTCTAAGCAGTCAGCTTCAGAGAAACGAGATTTGGATGAAGAAAAGGACCCTGAAGTAGAAGGTCCTTCTTCAGAGGAAGTCTCCACGGTGGTAGAGATAACATTTCCACCAGATCTGCATACCAGATCCTGCGAGGCCACACAGGAGCTATTAGAATCACTGACGCCCTCTCCTGCTTGATACGAGCAATGACTTGCGGAAGGAGAGCAAACGGAGGAAATAGGTATGCCAACCTGAAGCTCCAAGGAACTGCCAGAGCATCTATCAGGAAGGCATGAGTATCTCTTGTCTTCGAACCATACTTTGGAAGCTTGGCGTTCTGAAGAGACGCCATCAGATCCAATTCCGGTACCCCCCATTTGATGGTTAAACTGTAAAAGACCTCCGGAAGGAGATCCTACTCCCCGGGATGAAAAGTCTGTCTGCTCAAAAAATCCGCTTCCCAGTTGTCCACTCCCGGAATGTGGATGACTGATAGACAGCAATGGAGAGCTTCCGCCCATTGAATAATCCGACCCACCTCCTTCATGGCTAAGGAACTCTGAGTTCCCCCTTGGTGGTTGATGTAAGCCACTCAGGTTATGTTGTCTGACTGGATCCTGATAAATTGGGCTAAGGCCAGTTGAGGTCAAGCCATCAAGGCATTGAAAATCGCTCAACTCCAGAATGTTTATGGGGAGAGCAGATTCCTTCTGAGATTAAAGTCCTTGCGCTTTCAATGAGTCCCAGACTGCTACCCAGCCCACCAGGCTGGCGTCCGTGGTCCTAATCACCCATGAGGGTCTCCGAAAGCATGTCCCCCTGAGACAGATGTTCTTGAGACAGCCACCACATAAGAGGGTCTCTTGTTTTCTGATCTAGAAATATCTTCTGAGAAAGATCTGCATAATCTTCGTTCCATTGACTGAGCATGCATAACTGCAGAGCTCTCAGATGGAAACAGGCAAAAGGAACTATGTCCATGGAAGCCACCATCAGACCAATTACCTCCATACATTGGGCCACTGATGGCTGTACAGCAGACTGTAGAGATAGGCAAGAGGAAAGAATATTTGCTTTTCTGACTTCCGTCAGGAATATCTTCATTGAAAGGGAATCTATAATTGTTCTTAGAAAGATCACCCTTGTGGCCGGAACAAGGGAACTCTTTGCCAAATTCACCTTCCATCCGTGAGCGCGAAGGAAAGACAACAAGATCTCTGTGTGAGATTTTGCAAGTTGAAAAGATGGCGCCTGTACCTGAATGTCGTCCAGATAAGGCGCCACTGCAATTCCCCGTGACCGAATCACTGCCAAAAGAGCCCCCAGAACTTTTGAGAAAATTGTGGGAGCTGTGGCAAGGCCAAACGGAAGAGCCACAAACTGAAAGTGTCTGTTCAGAAAGGCAAATCTTAGAAATTTGTGATGATACCTGTGAATGGGAACATGAAGGTACGCATCCTTCAGGTCTATGGTCGTCATGAACTGACCCTCTTGCACTAAAGCAAGACTGGAACTGAAGCCTGAAGCCTCCATTTTGAAGGACGGCACTCTGAGAAACTTGTTTAAATAGGCCTGAAAGTTCCCTCCTTTTTGGGAACCATGAACAGATTGGAATATAACCCTAGACCCTGTTCTTGCACTGGAACTATCACTCCCATAAGGGAAAGGTCCTGAACACATTTCAAGAACGCCTCTATTTTATTTGGTCTGCAGAAAATCTTAAGAGGTGAAACCTGTCTCTGGGAGGAATGGTCTTGAATTCTAATTTGTAACCCTGGGATACTATGTCCACAGCCCAAGGATATGGAACATCCCGTATCCATGCCTGAGAAAACAGAGTCTGCCCCCCACTTGATCCAGTCCCGAATCGGGGTTACACCCTTCATGCTGACAGACTCAGCTGCAGGTTTTTTAGATTGCTTTCCCTTGTTCCAAGACTGACTGGGTTTCCAAGAAGGCTTGGAATGTTCCTGTTTGGCAGAGGAGGGGGAAGACTTACCTCTGAAGTTACGAAAGGAACGAAAATTACTCTGACGTCCTTTCGGCCTATTCTTCTTACCCTGTGGTAGAAAAGATCCTTTACCGCCAGTAAAATCAGAAATAATTCCTGCCAAACCCAGCCCAAACAAGGTCTTACCCTTGTAAGGAATCTCCAAACGTTTAGACTTAGAGAAAATATCTGCTGACCAAGACTTCAGCCATAAACGATCTGCACGCCAGGATCGCAAAACCAGATATTCTGGCTCCCAACTTGATGACCTGCAAAGAGGCATCAGTAATAAAGGAATTGGCTAACTTAAGAGCCTTGATCCTATCTTGTAACTCCTCCAAAGGAGTCTCTGCTTAAAGAGACTCAGACAAAGCGTCAAACCAATAGGCTGCCGCCCTTGTCACAGTAGCAATACACACCGCCAGTTGCCATTAGAGACCCTGATGAATATACATCTTTTTTAAGTAAGCCTCCAGCTTCTTATCCATAGGGTCCTTGAAAAAGCAATTATCCTTAATGGGAATAGTAGTTCTCTTAGCTAGGGTAGAAATCGCCCCTTCCACCTTGGGCACCATCTGCCATGACTCCTGAAAGTCAGCCACCAGGAACATCTTTCTGAAAACCGGAGATGGGGAAAATGGAATTCCAGGTCTCTCCCATTCCCGGGCAATGATCTCTGGTACAGGAAACACCTCCACAGAGGAGGGAACATCAAAATATCTATTTAATTTGCTAGATTTTTAGGTTTGACGACGGGTATCGGAGTCGTCCAAGGTAGCCAAAACCTCCTTTAACAAAACACGAAGGTGTTCAACCTTAAATCTGAAGGAAACAACTTCAGCATCAGAAGAAGGAATTATACTATCCGAATCTGAGATCTCACCCTCAGAGGCTACCGAAGTATCGTCCACTTCAGACTTATGAGAAAGAGCAACTTGGTTAGCCTGGACTGGATCAGAAACCTTACTATCTGATTCTCTAATTTTCCTTTTGCGTCTCGCCTGAAGCAAGGGAATGCCAGATAACGCCTCAGATACCGCCAAGGATAACTGGACCGCAATTTCTGCATGCAAATACACTCCTTCAGGAGATTGTGAGGAACCGCAGGGCACTGAAAGTGTTAGGGCTTGGGATGCTTGAGGAGAAAGCTGCAGTATTGCATGAGCAGCATCAACCTGAGAGAGTGGTGGCTCAGTAACAAAACGTTTATCCTTGTACATTAAAGTTCTCTCAATACAATCAGAACAAAAAGGTAAAGGGGGTTTAACTTGGCTATCTAGACAAAGCTTGCATTCAGCAGGCAGTAGTCACAGACTCTTGATCCATATTTCAATCAACTGAAGAACCAAAAAAAACAAATTTTTGTATTACTGTCCCTTTAAGAGCATTCCTTCCCAATAGAAACCGCTTAAACAAGGTTCAATAAAACCGCTTAAATTTGCCAAAATTTTTAGCTAATTAATGCTAAATAAATGAGGCTTAAGAAAATCTTACAAACACAGGCTACTCTACACCTCAGTGTGTCACTGAGGTGCCTACCTGCCCCCACTGCACTCCGGACACGGATCTGCTGAAAAAAACAGAGCCTGCAGTGAATTTCTGAAAGCTCCGTTACTGACTGGAGAAGCGTGTTGTAGTACTCACTTCCGCTATCAGCTACGCCACTATAATGAAAAGCGCACGTTCAGGGGAAACTTTACTGCCTCAGAGACGGACCCGCCTCCCTTAGTATTACAGAGGCGGTCCCAGCGGCCATAAGAAAAAAATCTTAACCAAATATTTTTAATAAAACACTGCTCCATGACATGTCTCAGGAGTTAGCTTTCCAAACTGAGACATGTCCAGACCTATCCGTTATAATATCGGATTAATTATACTGAACCACCTATAGTTTCGAAAAAACAGAATTTATGCTTACCTGATAAATTACTTTCTCCAACGGTGTGTCCGGTCCACGGCGTCATCCTTACTTGTGGGATATTCTCTTCCCCAACAGGATATGGCAAAGCGTCCCAGCAAAGCTGGCCATATAGTCCCTCCTAGGCTCCGCCCACCCCAGTCATTCGACCGACGGACAGGAGGAAATATATATAGGAGAAACCATATGGTACCGTGGTGACTGTAGTTAGAGAAAATAATTCATCAGACCTGATTAAAAAACCAGGGCGGGCCGTGGACCGGACACACCGTTGGAGAAAGTAATTTATCAGGTAAGCATAAATTCTGTTTTCTCCAACATTGGTGTGTCCGGTCCACGGCGTCATCCTTACTTGTGGGAACCAATACCAAAGCTTTAGGACACCGATGAAGGGAGGGAGCAAATCAGGTTACCTAAACGGAAGGCACCACAGCTTGCAAAACCTTTCTCCCAAAAATAGCCTCCGAAGAAGCAAAAGTATCAAATTTGTAAAATTTGGCAAAAGTGTGCAGTGAAGACCAAGTCGCTGCCTTACATATCTGGTCAACAGAAGCCTCGTTCTTGAAGGCCCATGTGGAAGCCACAGCCCTAGTGGAGTGAGCTGTGATTCTTTCAGGAGGCTGCCGTCCGGCAGTCTCATAAGCCAATCGGATGATGCTTTTAAGCCAAAAGGAAAGAGAGGTAGAAGTCGCTTTTTGACCTCTCCTTTTACCAGAATAAACAACAAACAAGGAAGATGTTTGTCTGAAATCTTTTGTAGCCTCTAAATAGAATTTTAGAGCACGGACTACGTCCAAATTGTGTAACAAACGTTCCTTCTTTGAAACTGGATTCGGACATAAAGAAGGTACAACTATCTCCTGGTTAATATTTTTGTTAGAAACAACCTTAGGAAGAAAACCAGGCTTAGTACGCAAAACCACCTTATCTGCATGGAACACCAGATAGGGCGGAGAACACTGCAGAGCAGATAACTCTGAAACTCTTCTAGCAGAAGAAATAGCAACCAAAAACAAAACTTTCCAAGATAGTAACTTAATATCTATGGAATGTAAAGGTTCAAACGGAACCCCTTGAAGAACTGAAAGAACTAGATTTAGACTCCAGGGAGGAGTCAAAGGTCTGTAAACAGGCTTGATCCTAACCAGAGCCTGAACAAATGCTTGAACATCTGGCACAGCTGCCAGTCTTTTGTGTAGTAAGACAGATAAAGCAGAGATCTGTCCCTTTAGAGAACTTGCAGATAATCCTTTCTCCAAACCTTCTTGTAGAAAGGAGAGAATTTTTATCTTATTCCATGGGAATCCTTTGGATTCACACCAACAGATATATCTTTTCCATATTTTATGGTAAATCTTTCTAGTTACCGGTTTTCTGGCCTGAACCAGAGTATCTATCACAGAATCTGAAAACCCACGCTTCGATAGAATCAAGCGTTCAATCTCCAAGCCGTCAGCTGGAGGGAGACCAGATTTGGATGTCGAATGGACCCTGAACAAGAAGGTCCTGTCTCAAAGGTAGCTTCCATGGTGGAACCGATGACATTCACCAGGTCTGCATACCAAGTCCTGCGTGGCCACGCAGGAGCTATCAAGATCACTGAGGCCCTCTCCTGATTGATCCTGGCTACCAGCCTGGGAATGAGAGGAAACGGTGGAAATACATAAGCTAGGTTGAAGGTCCAAGGTGCTACTAGTGCATCTACTAGAGTCGCCTTGGGATCCCTGGATCTGGACCCGTAGCAAGGAACCTTCAAGTTCTGACGAGACGCCATCAGATCCATGTCTGGAATGCCCCATAATTGGGTTATTTGGGCAAAGATCTCCGGGTGGAGTTCCCACTCCCCCGGATGGAATGTCTGACGACTCAGAAAATCCGCCTCCCAGTTTTCCACACCTGGGATGTGGATCGCAGACAGGTGGCAGGAGTGATCCTCCGCCCATTGAATTATTTTGGTCACTTCTTTCATCGCCAGGAACTCCTTGTTCCCCCCTGATGATTGATATACGCAACGGTCGTCATGTTGTCTGATTGGAACCTTATGAATCTGGCCTTTGCTAGTTGAGGCCAAGCCCTGAGAGCATTGAATATCGCTCTCAGTTCCAGAATCGGAAGAAGAGACTCTTCCCGAGACCATAGACCCTGAGCTTTCAGGGATTCCCAGACCGCGCCCCAGCCCACTAGACTGGCGTCGGTCGTGACAATGATCCACTCTGGTCTGCGGAAGCTCATTCCCTGGGACAGATGGTCCAGGGTAAGCCACCAACGGAGTGAATCTCTGGTCTTCTGATCTACTTGAATCATTGGAGACAAGTCTGTATAGTCCCCATTCCACTGTTTGAGCATGCACAGTTGTAATGGTCTTAGATGAATTTGTGCAAAAGGAACTATGTCCATTGCTGCAACCACCAACCCTACTACTTCCATGCACTGCGCTATGGAAGGATGAGGAACAGAATGAAGAACTTGACAAGAGCTTAGAAGTTTTGATTTTCTGACCTCTGTCAGAAAAAGTCTAATTTTTAAGGAATCTATTATTGTTCCCAAGAAGGGAACTCTTGTCGACGGAGACAGAGAACTTTTTTCTATGTTCACCTTCCATCCGTGTGATCTGAGAAAGGCCAGAACGATGTCTGTATGAGCCTTTGCTTTTGACAGGGACGACGCTTGTATTAGAATGTCGTCCAAGTAAGGTACTACTGCAATGCCCCTCGGTCTTAGAACCGCTAGAAGGGACCCTAGCACCTTTGTGAAAATCCTTGGAGCAGTGGCTAACCCGAATGGGAGGGCCACAAACTGGTAATGCTTGTCCAGAAAAGCGAACCTTAGGAACTGATGATGTTCTTTGTGGATAGGAATATGTAGGTACGCATCCTTTAGATCCACGGTAGTCATAAATTGACTTTCCTGGATAGTGGGTAGAATCGTTCGAATGGTTTCCATCTTGAACGATGGTACCCTGAGAAATTTGTTTAGGATCTTCAAATCCAAAATTGGTCTGAAAGTTCCCTCTTTTTTGGGAACTACGAACAGATTGGAATAAAATCCCATTCCTTGTTCCTTTATTGGAACTGGGTGTATCACTCCCATCTTTAACAGGTCTTCTACACAATGTAAGAATGCCTGTCTCTTTATTTGGTTTGAGGATAAGTGAGACATGTGGAACCTTCCCCTTGGGGGTAGTTCCTTGAATTCCAGGAGATAACCTTGAGAAACTATTTCTAGCGCCCAGGGATCCTGAACATCTCTTGCCCAAGCCTGAGCAAAGAGAGAGAGTCTGCCCCCCACTAGATCCAGTCCCGGATCGGGGGCTACTCCTTCATGCTGTTTTGTTAGCAGCGGCAGGCTTCTTGGCCTGCTAACTCTTGTTCCAGCCTTGCATCGGTTTCCAGGCTGGTTTGGGTTGTGAGGCATTACCCTCTTGCTTAGAGGATGCAGAATTAGAGGCCGGTCCGTTCCTGAAATTGGGAAAGGAACGAAAATTAGACTTATTTTTGGCCTTGAAAGGCCTATCTTGTGGAAGGGCGTGGCCCTTTCCCCCAGTGATGTCTGAAATAATCTCTTTCAATTCTGGTCCAAATAGAGTTTTACCTTTGAAAGGGATGTTAAGCAATTTTGTCTTGGATGACACATCCGCTGACCAAGACTTTAGCCAAAGCGCTCTGCGCGCCACGATAGCAAACCCTGAATTTTTCGCCGCTAATCTAGCTAATTGCAAAGCGGCATCTAAAATAAAAGAGTTAGCCAATTTAAGTGCGTGAATTCTGTCCATAACCTCCTCATATGGAGTCTCTCTACTGAGCGACTTTTCTAGTTCCTCGAACCAGAACCACGCTGCTGTAGTGACAGGAACAATGCACGAAATGGGTTGTAGAAGGTAACCTTGCTGTACAAAAAACATAATTTATGTAAGAACTTACCTGATAAATTCATTTCTTTCATATTAGCAAGAGTCCATGAGCTAGTGACGTATGGGATATACATTCCTACCAGGAGGGGCAAAGTTTCCCAAACCTCAAAATGCCTACAAATACACCCCTCACCACACCCACAATTCAGTTTAACGAATAGCCAAGAAGTGGGGTGATAAAAAAGTGCGAAAGCATATAAAATAAGGAATTGGAATAATTGTGCTTTATACAAAAAAATCATAACCAGCACAAAAAAGGGCGGGCCTCATGGACTCTTGCTAATATGAAAGAAATGAATTTATCAGGTAAGTTCTTACATAAATTATGTTTTCTTTCATGTAATTAGCAAGAGTCCATGAGCTAGTGACGTATGAGATAATGATTACCCAAGATGTGGATCTTTCCACACAAGAGTCACTAGAGAGGGAGGGATAAAATAAAGACAGCCAATTCCTGCTGAAAAAAATCCACACCCAAAATAAAGTTTAATGAAAAACATAAGCAGAAGATTCAAACTGAAACCGCTGCCTGAAGTACTTTTCTACCAAAAACTGCTTCAGAAGAAGAAAATACATCAAAATGGTAGAATTTAGTAAAAGTATGCAAAGAGGACCAAGTTGCTGCTTTGCAAATCTGATCAACCGAAGCTTCATTCCTAAACGCCCAGGAAGTAGAAACTGACCTAGTAGAATGAGCTGTAATCCTTTGAGGCGGAGTTTTACCCGACTCAACATAGGCAAGATGAATTAAAGATTTCAACCAAGATGCCAAAGAAATGGCAGAAGCTTTCTGGCCTTTTCTAGAACCGGAAAAGATGACAAATAGACTAGAAGTCTTTCGGAAAGATTTAGTAGCTTCAACATAATATTTCAAAGCTCTAACAACATCCAAAGAATGCAACGATTTCTCCTTAGAATTCTTAGGATTAGGACATAATGAAGGAACCACAATTTCTCTACTAATGTTGTTGGAATTCACAACTTTAGGTAAAAATTCAAAAGAAGTTCGCAACACCGCCTTATCCTGATGAAAAATCAGAAAAGGAGACTCACAAGAAAGAGCAGATAATTCAGAAACTCTTCTGGCAGAAGAGATGGCCAAAAGGAACAAAACTTTCCAAGAAAGTAATTTAATGTCCAATGAATGCATAGGTTCAAATGGAGGAGCTTGAAGAGCCCCCAGAACCAAATTCAAACTCCAAGGAGGAGAAATTGACTTAATGACAGGTTTTATACGAACCAAAGCTTGTACAAAACAATGAATATCAGGAAGAATAGCAATCTTTCTGTGAAAAAGAACAGAAAGAGCAGAGATTTGTCCTTTCAAGGAACTTGAAGACAAACCCTTATCTAAACCATCCTGAAGAAACTGTAATATTCTCGGTATTCTAAAAGAATGCCAAGAAAAATGATGAGAAAGACACCAAGAAATATAAGTCTTCCAGACTCTATAATATATCTCTCTAGATACAGATTTACGAGCCTGTAACATAGTATTAATCACAGAGTCAGAGAAACCTCTTTGACCAAGAATCAAGCGTTCAATCTCCATACCTTTAAATTTAAGGATTTGAGATCCTGATGGAAAAAAGGACCTTGAGACAGAAGGTCTGGTCTTAACGGAAGAGTCCACGGTTGGCAAGAGGCCATCCGGACAAGATCCGCATACCAAAACCTGTGAGGCCATGCCGGAGCTACCAGCAGAACAAACGAGCATTCCTTCAGAATCTTGGAGATTACTCTTGGAAGAAGAACTAGAGGCAGAAAGATATAGGCAGGATGATACTTCCAAGGAAGTGAAAATGCATCCACTGCCTCCGCCTGAGGATCACGGAATCTGGACAGATACCTGGGAAGTCTCTTGTTTAGATGAGACGCCATCAGATCTATTTCTGGAAGTTCCCACATTTGAACAATTTGAAGAAATACATCTGGGTGAAGAGACCATTCGCCCGGATGCAACGTTTGGCGACTGAGATAATCCGCTTCCCAATTGTCTATACCTGGGATATGAACCGCAGAGATTAGACAGGAGCTGGATTCCGCCCAATCCAGAATTCAAGATACTTCTTTCATAGCCAGAGGACTGTGAGTCCCTCCTTGATGATTGATGTATGCCACAGTTGTGACACTGTCTGTCTGAAAACAAATGAACGATTCTCTCTTCAGAAGAGGCCAAAACTGAAGAGCTCTGAAAATTGCACGGAGTTCCAAAATATTGATCGGTAATCTCACCTCCTGAGATTCCCAAACTCCTTGTGCCGTCAGAGATCCCCACACAGCTCCCCAACCTGTGAGACTTGCATCTGTTGAAATTACAGTCCAGGTCGGAAGCACAAAAGAAGCCCCCTGAATTAAACGATGGTGATCTGTCCACCACGTTAGAGAGTGTCGAACAATCGGTTTTAAAGATATTAATTGAGATATCTTTGTGTAATCCTTGCACCATTGATTCAGCATACAGAGCTGAAGAGGTCTCATGTGAAAACGAGCAAAGGGGATCGCGTCCGATGCAGCAGTCATAATACCTAGAATTTCCATGCATAAGGCTACCGAAGGGAATGATTGTGACTGAAGGTTTCGACAAGCTGAAATCAATTTTAGACGTCTCTTGTCTGTTAAAGACAGAGTCATGGACACTGAATCTATCTGGAAACCCAGAAAAGTTACCCTTGTCTGAGGAATCAATGAACTTTTTGGTAAATTGATCCTCCAACCATGATCTTGAAGAAACAACACAAGTCGATTCGTATGAGATTCTGCTAAATGTAAAGACTGAGCAAGTACCAAGATATCGTCCAAATAAGGAAATACCACAATACCCTGTTCTCTGATTACAGACAGAAGGGCACCGAGAACCTTTGTAAAAATTCTTGGAGCTGTAGCTAGGCCAAACGGCAGAGCCACAAACTGGTAATGCTTGTCCAGAAAAGAGAATCTCAGGAACTGATAATGATCTGGATAAATCGGAATATGCAGATATGCATCCTGTAAATCTATTGTGGACATATAATGCCCTTGCTGAACAAAAGGCAAGATAGTCCTTATAGTTACCATCTTGAACGTTGGTATCCTTACATAACGATTCAATATTTTTAGATCCAGAACTGGTCTGAAGGAATTCTCCTTCTTTGGTACAATGAAGAGATTTGAATAAAACCCCATCCCCTGTTCCGGAACTGGAACTGGCATAATTACTCCAGCCAACTCTAGATCTGAAACACAATTCAGAAATGCTTGAGCTTTCACTGGATTTACTGGGACACGGGAAAGAAAAAATCTCTTTGCAGGAGGTCTCATCTTGAAACCAATTCTGTACCCTTCTGAAACAATGTTCTGAATCCAAAGATTGTGAACAGAATTGATCCAAATTTCTTTGAAAAAACGTAACCTGCCCCCTACCAGCTGAGCTGGAATGAGGGCCGCACCTTCATGTGGACTTAGAAGCAGGCTTTGCCTTTCTAACAGGCTTGGATTTATTCCAGACTGGAGATGGTTTCCAAACTGAAACTGCTCCTGAGGACGAAGGATCAGGCTTTGTTCTTTGTTGAAACGAAAGGAACGAAAACGATTTTTAGCCCTGTTTTTACCTTTATATTTTTTATCCTGTGGTAAAAAAGTTCCTTTCCCACCAGTAACAGTTGAGATAATAGAATCCAATTGAGAACCAAATAATTTGTTACCCTGGAAAGAAATGGAAAGTAGAGTTGATTTAGAAGCCATATCAGCATTCCAAGTCTTAAGCCATAAAGCTCTTCTAGCTAAAATAGCTAGAGACATAAACCTGACATCAACTCTAATAATATCAAAAATGGCATCACAAATAAAATTATTAGCATGCTGAAGAAGAAGAATAATATCATGAGAATCATGATTTGCTACTTGTTGCGCTAAAGTTTCCAACCAAAAAGTTGAAGCTGCAGCAACATCAGCTAATGATATAGCAGGCCTAAGAAGATTACCTGAACACAGATAAGCTTTTCTTAGAAAGGATTCAATTTTCCTATCTAAAGGATCTTTAAACGAAGTACCATTTGACGTAGGAATGGTAGTACGTTTAGCAAGGGTAGAAATAGCCCCATCAACTTTAGGGATTTTGTCCCAAAATTCTAACCTGTCAGACGGTACAGGATATAATTGCTTAAAACGTTTAGAAGGAGTAAATGAATTACCTAATTTATCCCATTCTTTGGAAATTACTGCAGAAATAGCATTAGGAACAGGAAAAACTTCTGGAATAACCACAGGAGATTTAAATACCTTATCTAAACGTTTAGAATTAGTATCAAGAGGACCAGAATCCTCTATTTCTAAAGCAATTAATACTTCTTTAAGTAAAGAACGAATAAATTCCATTTTAAATAAATATGAGGATTTATCAGCATCAATCTCTGAAACAGAATCCTCTGAACCAGAAGAGTCATCAGAATAAGAATGATGATGTTCATTTAAAAATTCATCTGTAGGGAGAGAAGTTTTAAAAGATTTTTTACGTTTACTAGAAGGAGAAATAACAGACATAGCCTTCTTGATGGATTCAGAAACAAAATCTCTTATGTTATCAGGAACATTCTGCACCTTAGATGTTGAAGGAACTGCAACAGACAATGGTACATTACTAAAGGAAATATTATCTGCATTAACAAGTTTGTCATGACAATTAATACAAACAACAGCCGGAGGAATAGCTACCAAAAGTTTACATCAGATACACTTAGCTTTGGTAGATCCAGCACTAGACAGCGATTTTCCTGTAGTATCTTCTGACTCAGATGCAACGTGAGACATCTTGCAATATGTAAGAGAAAAAACAACATATAAAGCAAAATAGATCAAATTCCTTATATGACAGTTTCAGGAATGGGAAAAAATGCCAAAGAACAAGCTTCTAGCAACCAGAAGCAATGAAAAATGAGACTTAAATAATGTGGAGACAAAAGCGACGCCCATATTTTTTAGCGCCAAATCCACATTATTTGGCGCCTAAATGCTTTTGGCGCCAAAATGACGCCACATCTGGAACGCCGACATTTGTGGCGCAAAATAACGTAAAAAAATGACGCAACTTCCGGCGACACGTATGACGCCGGAAACGGAAAAGAATTTTTGCGCCAAAAAAGTCCGCGCCAAAAATGACGCAATAAAATGAAGCATTTTCAGCCCCCGCGAGCCTAACAGCCCACAGGGAAAAAAGAGTCAAATTTTTGAAGGTAAGAAAAAATGAATAATTCAAATGCATAATCCCAAATATGAAACTAACTGTCTGAAAAATAAGGAAAGTTAAACATTCTGAGTCAAGGCAAATAAATGTTTGAATACATATATTTAGAACTTTATAAACAAAGTGCCCAACCATAGCTTAGAGTGTCACAGAAAATAAGATTTACTTACCCCAGGACACTCATCTACATATTTGTAGAAAGCCAAATCAGTACTGAAACGAGAATCAGTAGAGGTAATGGTATATATGAGAGTATATCGTCGATCTGAAAAGGGAGGTAAGAGATGAATCTTTACGACCGATAACAGAGAACCTATGAAATAGACCCCGTAGAAGGAGATCACTGTATTCAAATAGGCAATACTCTCCTCACATCCCTCTGACATTCACTGCACGCTGAGAGGAAAACCGGGCTCCAACTTGCTGAGGAGCGCATATCAACGTAGAATCTAGCACAAACTTACTTCACCACCTCCATCGGAGGCAAAGTTTGTAAAACTGAATTGTGGGTGTGGTGAGGGGTGTATTTGTAGGCATTTTGAGGTTTGGGAAACTTTGCCCCTCCTGGTAGGAATGTATATCCCATACGTCACTAGCTCATGGACTCTTGCTAATTACATGAAAGAAATCTTTTTAAGCAAACCTTCCAATTTTTTATCCATAGGATCTTTGAAAGCACAACTATCTTCTATAGGAATAGTAGTGCGTTTGTTTAGAGTAGAAACTGCCCCCTCGACCTTAGGGACTGTCTGCCATAAGTCCTTTCTGGGGTCGACCATAGGAAATAATTTCTTAAATATAGGGGGGGGGACAAAAGGTATGCCGGGCTTTTCCCACTCCTTATTTACTATGTCCGCCACCCGCTTGGGTATAGGAAAAGCGTCGGGGTGCACCGGAACCTCTAGGAACTTGTCCATCTTGCATAATTTCTCTGGAATGACCAAGTTGTCACAATCATCCAGAGTAGATCATACCTCCTTAAGCAGTGCGCGGAGATGTTCTAATTTAAATTTAAATGTCACAACATCAGGTTTAGCTTGTTGAGAAATTTTTCCTGAATCTGAAATTTCTCCATCTGACAAAACCTCCCTCATGGCCCCATCAGATTGGTGTGAGGGTATGACAGAACAATTATCATCAGCGCCCTCCTGCTCTTCAGTGTTTAAAACAGAGCAATCGCGCTTTCTCTGATAAGTAGGCATTTTGGATAAAATATTTGCTATGGAGTTATCCATTACAGCCGTCAATTGTTGCATGGTAATAAGCATTGGCGCACTAGATGTACTAGGGGCCTCCTGCGTGGGCAAAACTGGTGTAGACACAGTAGGAGATGATGTAGTATCATGTTTACTCCCCTCATCTGAGGAATCATCTTGGGCAATTTCATTATCTGTGGCAGTACTGTCCTTATTTTGTTTGGACGCTATGGCACAATTATCACATAAATTTAAATGGGGAGACACATTGGCTTTCATACATATAGAACATAGCTTATCTGAAGGTACAGACATGTTAAACAGGCTTAAACTTGTCAACAAAGCACAAAAAACGTTTTAAAAAAAAAACAGTTACTGTCTATTTAAATTTTAAACAGAAAACACTTTATTACTGAATATGTGAAAAAGTATGAAGGAATTGTTCAAAAATTACCAAAATGTCACCACAGTGTCTTAAAGCATTAATAGTATTGCCGTTTACAAATTTAACCCCTATACAGTCCCAGCTATAGCCTTTGCTGAGACCCAACCAAGCCCAGAGGGGAATACGATACCAATTGACGCCTTCTAGAAGCTTTTCCAGCAAATTTCAGATCCTCACACATGCATCTGCATGCCCTGCTCTCAAAAAACAACTGCGCAGTAATGGCGCGAAAATGAGGCTCAGTCTACAACTAGGAAGGCCCCCTGACTGGAAAAGGTGTCTAACATAGTGCCTGCCGTTTAATAAACGTTCCCCAAGTTTATAAATGCAAATTGTCAGCATAAATATGAATAAAATGCCCAAATAAAGCAATCGATTTAGCCCATAAAAATGTCTACCAGTTTTTTAGCCCATATTAAGCCCTTTATTCTGTTTGTTTGACTAAGAAAATGGCTTACCGGTCCCCATGAGGGGAAATGACAGCCTTCCAGCATTACATCGTCTTGTTAGAAATATGTCTAGTCATACCTTAAGCAGAAAAGTCTGCTAACTGCTTCCCCCAACTGAAGTTACTTCATCTCAACAGTCCTATGTGGAAACAGCAATCGATTTTAGTTACTGTCTGCTAAAATCATCTTCCTCTCACAAACAGAAATCTTCATCCTTTTCTGTTTCAGAGTAAATAGTACATACCAGCACTATTTTAAAATAACAAACACTTGATAGAAGAATAAAAACTACATTTAAACACCAAAAAAACTCTTAACCATCTCCGTGGAGATGTTGCCTGTGCAACGGCAAAGAGAATGACTGGGGTGGGCGGAGCCTAGGAGGGACTATATGGCCAACTTTGCTGGGACTCTTTGCCATTTCCTGTTGGGGAAGAGAATATCCCACAAGTAAGGATGACGCCGTGGACCGGACACACCAATGTTGGAGAAATACTCTCAAAGCCTCAGTGCCTGCTCCCTGCCCAATGAATACTGTTAGGTAATACAGGAAATTCAGTCCCCAATAAAAGTGCAGCTACATACTTTAGTACCAAAATTTTGTTTCGTCCTCAAAAAACAACAAAAACATAATTTATGCTTACCTGATAAACTTATTTCTCTTGTAGTGTATCCAGTCCACGGATCATCCATTACTTGTGGGATATTCTCCTTCCCAACAGGAAGTTGCAAGAGGATCACCCACAGCAGAGCTGCTATATAGCTCCTCCCCTCACTGCCATATCCAGTCATTCGACCGAAACAAGCCAAGAAAGGAGAAACCATAGGGTGCAGTGGTGACTGTAGTTTAATTAAAATTTAGAGTTGCCTTAAAAGGACAGGGCGGGCCGTGGACTGGATACACTACAAGAGAAATAAATTTATCAGGTAAGCATAAATTATGTTTTCTCTTGTTAAGTGTATCCAGTCCACGGATCATCCATTACTTGTGGGATACCAATACCAAAGCTAAAGTACACGGATGATGAGAGGGACAAGGCAGGAACTTAAACGGAAGGAACCACTGCCTGTAGAACCTTTCTCCCAAAAAAAGCCTCTGAAGAAGCAAAAAGTATCAAATTTGTAAAATTTGGAAAAAGTATGAAGGGAAGACCAAGTTGCAGCCTTGCAAATCTGTTCAACAGAGGCCTCATTTTTAAAGGCCCAGGTGGAAGCCAAAGCTCTAGTAGAATGAGCTGTAATCCTTTCAGGAGGCTGCTGTCCAGCAGTCTCATAGGCTAAACGGATTATACTCCGAAGCCAAAAAGAAAGAGAGGTTGCCGAGGCCTTCTGACCTCTCCTCTGTCCAGAGTAAACAATAAACAGGTTAGATGTTTGGCGAAAATCTTTAGTAGCCTGTAAGTAAAACTTCAAGGAACGGACTACGTCTAGATTATGCAAAAGACGTTCCTTCTTTGAAGAAGGATTAGGACATAATGATAGAACAACAATCTCTTGATTGATATTCTTGTTAGAAACCCCCTTAGGTAAAAACCCAGGTTTTGTACGCAGAACAACTTTATCTGAATGAAAGATCAGATAAGGAGAATCACAATGTAAGGCAGATAACTCCGAGACTCTTCGAGCCGAGGAAATAGCCATCAGAAAAAAATAATTTATGCTTACCTGATAAATTTATTTCTCTTGTAGTGTAGTCAGTCCACGGGTCATCCATTACTTATGGAATATATCTCTTCCTAACAGGAAGCTGCAAGAGGATCACCCAAGCAGAGCTGCTATATAGCTCCTCCCCTCACATGTCATATTCAGTCATTCGACCAAAGCAGACGAGAAAGGAGAAACCATAGGGTGCAGTGGTGACTGGAGTTTAATTAAAATTTAGAGTTGCCTTAAAAGGACAGGGCGGGCCGTGGACTGACTACACTACAAGAGAAATAAATTTATCAGGTAAGCATAAATTATGTTTTCTCTTGTTAAGTGTAGTCAGTCCACGGGTCATCCATTACTTATGGAATACCAAAACCAAAGCTAAAGTACACGGATGAAGGGAGGGACAAGGCAGGAACATTAAACAGAAGGAACCACTGCCTGAAGTACCTTTCTCCCAAAAATAGCCTCCGAAGAAGCAAAAGTGTCAAATTTGTAAAATTTTGAAAAGGTGTGAAGCGAAGACCAAGTCGCAGCCTTGCAAATCTGTTCAACAGAGGCCTCATTTTTAAAGGCCCAGGTGGAAGCCACAGCTCTAGTAGAATGAGCTGTAATCCTTTCAGGAGGCTGCTGCCCAGCAGTCTCATAGGCTAAACGTATTATGCTACAAAGCCAAAAAGAGAGAGGTGTAGCCGAAGCCTTTTGACCTCTTCTCTGTCCAGAGTAAACGACAAACAGGGAAGAAGTTTGACGAAAATCTTTAGTTGCCTGCAAATAGAACTTCAGGGCACGGACTACATCCAGATTATGCAAAAGTCGTTCCTTCTTTGAAGAAGGGTTAGGACACAGTGATTGAACAACAATCTCTTGATTGATATTCCTGTTAGTAACTACCTTAGGTAAGAACCCAGGAGAATCACAATGTAAGGCAGATAACTCAGAGACTCTTCGAGCCGAGGAAATAGCCATCAAAAACAGAACCTTCCAGGATAACAGCTTGATATCAATGGAATGAAGGGGTTCAAATGGAACGCCTTGAAGAACGTTAAGAACTAAGTTTAAGCTCCACGGCGGAGCAACAGTCTTAAACACAGGCTTAATCCTACCTAAAGCCTGAACGTCTGGAACTTCAGCCAGACGTTTGTGTAGAAGAATAGACAGAGCAGAAATCTGTCCCTTTAACGAACTAGCAGATAAGCCCTTTTCTAAACCCTCTTGTAGAAAGGACAATATCCTAGGAATCCTAACCTTACTCCATGAGTAACTCTTGGATTCGCACCAATATAAATATTTACGCCATATCTTATGGTAAATTTTTCTGGTAACAGGCTTCCTAGCCTGTATTAAGGTATCAATAACCGACTCCGAGAAGCCACGCTTTGATAGAATCAAGCGTTCAATCTCCATGCAGTCAGCCTCAGAGAAATTAGATTTGGATGGTTGAAAGGACCCTGAATTAGAAGGTCCTGTCTCAGAGGCAGAGACCACGGTGGACAGGACGACATGTCCACTAGGTCTGCATACCAGATCCTGCGTGGCCACGCAGGCGCTATCAGAATCACCGAAGCTCTCTCCTGTTTGATCTTGGCAATCAAACGAGGAAGCATCGGGAATGGTGGAAACACATAAGCCATGTTGAAGACCCAAGGGGCTGTCAGAGCATCTATCAGCACCGCTCCGGGGTCCCTGGACCTGGATCCGTAACAAGGAAGCTTGGCGTTCTGGCGAGACGCCATGAGATCCAGATCTGGTTTGCCCCAACGATGAATCAGTTGAGCAAAGACCTCCGGATGAAGTTCCCACTCCCCCGGATGAAAAGTCTGGCGACTTAGAAAATCCGCCTCCCAGTTCTCCACGCCTGGGATGTAAATCGCTGACAGGTGGCAAGAGTGAGACTCTGCCCAGCGAATTATCTTTGAGACTTCTAACATCGCTAGGGAACTTCTGGTTCCCCCTTGATGGTTGATGTAAGCCACAGTCGTGATGTTGTCCGACTGAAATCTGATGAACCTCAGAGTTGCTAACTGAGGCCAAGCTAGGAGAGCATTGAATATTGCTCTTAATTCCAGAATATTTATTAGGAGGAGTTTCTCCTCCTGAGTCCATAATCCCTGAGCCTTCAGGGAGTTCCAGACTGCGCCCCAGCCTAGAAGGCTGGCGTCTGTTGTTACAATCGTCCAATCTGGCCTGCGAAAGGTCATCCCCTTGGACAGATGTGGCCGAGAAAGCCACCATAGAAGAGAATCTCTGGTCTCTTGATCCAGATTTAGTAGGGGGGACAAATCTGAGTAATCCCCGTTCCACTGACTTAGCATGCACAATTGCAGCGGTCTGAGATGCAGGCGCACAAATGGTACTATGTCCATTGCCGCTACCATTAAGCCGATTACTTCCATGCACTGAGCTACTGACGGGTGTGAAATGGAATGAAGGACACGGCAAGCATTTAGAAGTTTTGATAACCTGGCCTCTGTCAGGTAAATTTTCATCTCTACAGAATCTATAAGAGTCCCTAGAAAGGGAACCCTTGTAAGTGGTAATAGAGAACTCTTATCCACGTTCACCTTCCACCCATGCGACCTCAGAAATGCCAGAACTATCTCTGTATGAGACTTGGCAGTTTGAAAACTTGACGCTTGTATCAGAATGTCGTCTAGGTACGGAGTCACCGCTATGCCTCGCGGTCTTAGTACCGCCAGAAGTGAGCCCAGAACTTTTGTAAAGATTCTTGGAGCCATAGCTAATCCGAAGGGAAGAGCTACAAACTGGTAATGCCTGTCTAGGAAAGCAAATCTTAGGTACCGATAATGATCCTTGTGAATCGGTATGTGAAGGTAGGCATCCTTTAAGTCCACTGTGGTCATGTACTGACCCTCTTGGATCATGGGAAGGATGGTTCGAATAGTTTCCATTTTGAATGATGGAACTCTTAGGAATTTGTTTAGGATTTTTAAGTCCAAGATTGGTCTGAAGGTTCCCTCTTTCTTGGGAACCACAAATAGATTTGAATAGAATCCTTGCCCGTGTTCCGTCCGCGGAACTGGGTGGATCACCCCCATTAGTAAGAGGTCTTGTACACAGCGTAGAAACGCCTCTTTCTTTATTTGGTTTGCTGATAACCTTGAAAGATGAAATCTCCCTCGTGGAGGAGAAGTTTTGAAGTCCAGGAGATATCCCTGAGATATGATCTCCAACGCCCAGGGATCCTGGACATCTCTTGCCCAAGCCTGGGCGAAGAGAGAAAGTCTGCCCCCCACTAGATCCGTTTCCGGATAGGGGGCCCTCTCTTCATGCTGTCTTAGGGGCAGCAGCAGGTTTCTTGGCCTGCTTGCCCTTGTTCCAGGACTGGTTAACTTTCCAGCCCTGCCTGTAACGAGCAACAGCTCCTTCCTGTTTTGGAGCGGAGGAAGTTGATGCTGCTCCTGCCTTGAAGTTACGAAAGGCACGAAAATTAGACTGTTTGGCCTTTGATTTGGCCCTGTCCTGAGGTAGAGCATGGCCCTTACCTCCCGTAATGTCAGCTATAATTTCTTTCAAGCCGGGCCCGAATAAGGTCTGCCCTTTGAAAGGAATATTAAGCAATTTAGATTTAGAAGTCACGTCAGATGACCAGGATTTAAGCCATAGCGCTCTGCGCGCTTGGATGGCGAATCCGGAGTTCTTAGCCGTAAGTTTGGTTAAATGTACGACGGCATCAGAAAACAAATGCGTTAGCTAGCTTAAGTGCTTTAAGCTTGTTCATAATTTCATCCAATGGAGCTGTGCAAATGGCCTCTTCCAGAGACTCAAACCAGAATGCCGCCGCAGCAGTGACAGGCGCAATGCATGCAAGGGGCTGTAAGATAAAACCTTGTTGAACAAACATTTTCTTAAGGTAACCCTCTAATTTCTTATCCATTGGATCTGAAAAGGCACAACTATCCTCCACCGGGATAGTGGTACGCTTAGCTAAAGTAGAAACTGCTCCCTCCACCTTAGGGACCGTCTGCCATAAGTCTCGTGTGGTGGCGTCTATAGGAAACATTTTCCTAAATATGGGAGGAGGGGAAAAAGGCACACCAGGTCTATCCAACTCCTTGCTAATAATCTCTGTAAGCCTTTTAGGTATAGGAAACACGTCAGTACACACTGGTACCACATAGTATCTATCCAACCTACATAATTTTTCTGGAATTCCAACCGTGTTACAATCATTCAGAGCCGCTAATACCTCCCCTAGCAATATTCGGAGGTTCTCAGGCTTAAATTTAAGATTAGAAATCTCTGAATCCAGTCTCCCTGGATCAGATCCGTCACCCACAGAATGAAGCTCTCCGTCTTCATGTTCTGCAAACTGTGACGCAGTATCTGACATGGCTCTCACCTCATCCGCGCGCTCTGTCCTTAACCCAGAGCTATCGCGCTTGCCTCTTAATTCTGGCAATTTAGATAATACTTCTGTCATAACAGTAGCCATGTCTTGCAAAGTGATTTGTAAGGGCCTCCCTGATGTACTTGGCGCCACAAAATCACGCACCTCCTGAGCGGGAGGCGAAGGTACTGACACGTGAGGAGAGTTAGTCGGCATAACTTCCCCCTCGTTGTCTGGTGATAATTTCTTTACATGTAAAGATTGACTTTTATTTAAAGTAACATCAATGCAATTAGTACACAAATTTCTATTGGGCTCCACATTGGCCTTTAAACATAGTGAACAAAGAGATTCATCTGTGTCAGACATGTTTAAACAGACTAGCAATGAGACTAGCAAGCTTGGAAATACTTTTCTAAATAAATTTACAAGCAATATAAAAAACGCTACTGTGCCTTTAAGAAGCACAAAAAGCTGTCACAGTTGAAATAACAATGAACCAAAATAGTTATAGTAACCAATTTTTCACAGTAAATATATTAAGTTAGCAAAGGATTGCACCCACCAGCAAATGGATGATTAACCCCTTAATACCCAAAAACAGATAACAATTTAATAATTAACGTTTTTATCAGTCAAAACACACTGTCACAGGTCTGCTGTGACTGATTACCTCCCTCAAAATGAATTTTGAAGACCCCTGAGCTCTCTAGAGACGATCTGGATCACGGAGGATGAAGTAGACAGATTGTGACTGAATTTTTACTGCGCAAAAAAGCGCTAAAATAGGCCCCTCCCACTCATATTACAACAGTGGGGAAGCTCAGATAACTGTTTCTATGCAGAAAACAAAGATGGCCATGTGGTAAAAATCATGCCCCAATAAATTTTATCACCAAGTACCTCACAAAAAACGATTAACATGCCAGTAAACGTTTTAAACATACATTTGAAAAGTTATGAATTGTTATTAATAAGCCTGCTACCAGTCGCTTTTACTGCAGTTAAGGCTCATACATTATTTCAGTATTAACAGTATTTTCAGAGTCAATTCCATTCCTTAGAAAAATACATTCAGTGTACACACACTCATCAGCCTAATACCAGTCGCTATCACTGCATTTAAGGCTGAACTTACTTTACATTGGTATCAGCAGTATTTTCTCAGTCAATTCCATTCCTCAGAAAAATAATTTACTGCACATACCTCATTTGCAGGGGGGCCCTGCATGCTATTCCCCTTTTCTGAAGTTACCTCACTCCTCAGATGAGAACAGCCAGTGCTAAGATCATAGAAAACGCAAGCAGATTCTTCTTCTAATGCTGCCTGAGAACAAACAGCACACTCCGGTGCCATTTAAAATAACAAACTTTTGATTGTAGAAATAAACTAAGTTAAAAAACACCACAGACCTCTCACAGCGACCTATCTTTAGTTAGGCTGCAAGAGAATGACTGAAAATGACATGTGAGGGGAGGAGCTATATAGCAGCTCTGCTTGGATGATCCTCTTGCAGCTTCCTGTTAGGAAGAGATATATTCCATAAGTAATGGATGACCCGTGGACTAACTACACTTAACAAGAGAAAAGAACTTTCCATGAAAGAAGTTTGATATCAATAGAATGAAGGGGTTCAAACGGAACCCCTTGAAGAACTTTAAGAACCAAGTTTAGGCTCCATGGAGGAGCAACAGGTTTAAACACAGGCTTAATTCTAACTAAAGCCTGACAAAATGCCTGAACGTCTGGAACTTCTGCCAGACGCTTGTGTAAAAGAATAGACAGAGCAGAAATCTGTCCCTTTAAAGAACTAGCTGATAATCCTTTGTCCAAACCCTCTTGGAGGAAGGACAATATCCTAGGAATCCTAACCCTACTTCATGAGTAATTCTTGGATTCACACCAATGAAGATATTTACGCCATATCTTGTGGTAAATTTTCCTGGTGACAGGCTTTCGTGCCTGTATTAAGGTATCAATTACTGACTCGGAGAAGCCACGCTTTGATAGGATCAAGCGTTCAATCTCTATGCAGTCAGTCTCAGAGAAAGTAGATTTGGATGATTGAAAGCACCTTGTATTAGAAGGTCTTGTCTCAGAGGCCATGGTGGAAAGGATGACATGTCCACTAGGTCTGCACACCAGGTCCTGCGTGGCCACGCAGGCGCTATCAATATCACCGATGCTCTTTCCTGTTTGATTTTGGCAATCAGACGAGGGAGCAGAGGAAACGGTGGAAACACATAAGCCAGGTTGAAGAACCAAGGCGCTGCTAGAGCATCTATCAGTGCCGCTTCTGGGTCCCTGGACCTGGATCCGTAACAAGGAAGCTTGGCGTTCTGGCGAGATGCCATGAGATCCAATTCTGGTTTGCCCCAACGGAGAACCAATTGAGCAAACACCTCCGGATGGAGTTCCCATTCCCCCGGATGAAAAGTCTGACGACTTAGAAAATCCGCCTCCCAGTTCTCTACACCTGGGATATGGATCGCTGACAGGTGGCAAGAGTGAGTCTCTGCCCAGCGAATTTTCTTGGAGACTTCTGACATCGCTAGGGAACTCCTGGTTCCCCCTTGATGGTTGATGTAAGCCACAGTCGTGATGTTGTCCGACTGAAATCTGATGAACCTCAGTGTTGCTAGCTGAGGCCAAGCCAGAAGAGCATTGAATATTGCTCTTAACTCCAGAATATTTATTGGGAGGAGTTTCTCCTCCTGAGTCCATGAACCCTGAGCCTTCAGGGAGTTCCAGACTGCACCCCAACCTAGAAGGCTGGCATCTGTTGTTACAATTGTCCAATCTGGTCTGCGAAAGGTCATACCCTTGGACAGATGTGCCCGAGATAACCACCAGAGAAGAGAATCTCTGGTTTCCTGATCCAGATTTAGTAGAGGGGACAAATCTGTGTAATCCCCATTCCACTGACTGAGCATGCATAATTGCAGCGGTCTAAGATGCAGGCGCGCGAATGGCACTATGTCCATCGCCGCTACCATTAAGCCGATTACTTCCATGCACTGAGCCACCGTGGGGCGCGGAATGGAGTGAAGAACACGGCAAGCATTTAGAAGTTTTGATAACCTGGACTCCGTCAGGTAAATTTTCATTTCTACAGAATCTATTAGAGTCCCTAGGAAGGAAACCCTCATGAGAGGAGATAGAGAACTCTTTTCTTCGTTCACTTTCCACCCATGCGACCTCAGGAATGCCAGAACTATCTCTGTATGAGATTTGTCAATTTGAAAGCTTGACGCCTGTATCAGGATATCGTCCAGGTAAGGAGCCACCGCTATGCCTCGCGGTCATGGGTAAAATGGTTCGAATAGTTTCCATCTTGAATGACGGAACTCTGAGGAATTTGTTTAGGATCTTTAAATCCAAAATTGGTCTGAAGGTTCCCTCTTTTTTGGGAACCACAAACAGATTTGAATAAAACCCCTGTCCTTGTTCCGTCCGCGGAACTGGAGGGATCACTCCCATTACAAGGAGATCTTGTACGCAGCTTAGGAATGCCTCTTTCTTTATCTGGTTTGCAGATAATCTTGAAAGGTGAAATCTCCCTTGTGGAGGAGAAGCTTTGAAGTCCAGAAGATATCCCTGAGATATGATCTCCAACGCCCAGGGATCCTGAACATCTCTTGCCCACGCCTGGGCGAAGAGAGAGAGTCTGCCCCCTACTAGATCCGTCGTCGGATAGGGGGCCTCTCCTTCATGCTGTCTTAGAGGCAGCAGCAGGCTTTCTGGCCTGCTTGCCCTTGTTCCAGGACTGGTTAGGTTTCCAGGCCTGCTTGGATTGAGCAAAAGTTCCCTCTTGTTTTGAAGCAGAGGAAGTTGATGCTGCACCTGCCTTGAAATTTCGAAAGGCACGAAAATTAGACTGTTTGGCCTTTGATTTGGCCCTGTCCTGAGGAAGGGTATGACCCTTACCTCCAGTAATGTCAGCAATAATTTCTTTCAAACCAGGCCCGAATAAGGTCTGCCCCTTGAAAGGAATGTTGAGTAATTTAGACTTTGAAGTCACATCAGCTGACCAGGATTTGAGCCATAGCGCCCTACGCGTCTGGATGGCGAAACCGGAATTATTAGCCGTTAGTTTAGTCAAATGAACAATGGCATCAGAAACAAATGAGTTAGCTAGCATAAGAGTTCTAAGCTTGTCAACAATTTCAGTCAATGGAGCTGTATGGATGGCCTCTTCCAGGGCCTCAAACCAGAATGCCGCCGCAGCAGTGACAGGCGCAATGCATGCAAGGGGCTGTAAAATAAAACCTTGTTGAATAAACATTTTCTTAAGGTAACCCTCTAATTTTTTTATCCATTGGATCTGAAAAAGCACAACTGTCCTCAACTGGGATAGTGGTACGCTTTGCTAAAGTAGAAACTGCTCCCTCCACCTTAGGGACAGTCTGCCATAAGTCCCGTGTAGTGGCATCTATTGGAAACATTTTTCTAAATATAAGAGGTGGGGAAAAAGGCACACCGGGCCTATCCCACTCCTTACTAATAATTTCTGTAAGCCTTTTAGGTATTGGAAAAACATCAGTACTCACCGGCACTGCATAGTATTTATCCAGCCTACACAATTTCTCTGGCACTGCAATTGTGTCACAGTCATTCAGAGCAGCTAATACCTCCCCAAGCAATACACGGAGGTTCTCAAGCTTAAATTTAAAATTAGAAATCTCTGAATCAGGTCTCCCCGATTCAGAGACGTCACCCACAGACTGAAGCTCTCCGTCCTCAGGTTCTGCATATTGTGACGCAGTATCAGACATGGCTCTTACAGCATCTACGTGCTCTGTATCTCGTCTAACCCCAGACCTATCGCGCTTGCCTCTCAATTCAGGCAATCTGGATAATACCTCTGACAGGGTATTATTCATGATTGCAGCCATGTCCTGCAAAGTAATCGCTATGGGCGTCCCTGATGTACTTGGCGCCATATTAGCGTGCGTCCCTTGAGCGGGAGGCGAAGGGTCCGACACGTGGGGAGAGCTAGTCGGCATAACTTCCCCCTCGACAGACCCCTCTGGTGACAATTCTTTTATAGATAAAGACTGATCTTTACTGTGAAATCAATACATTTAGTACACATTCTCCTATGGGGCTCCACCATGGCTTTTAAACATAATGAACAAGTATCCTCTGTTTCAGACATGTTTGTACAGACTAGCAATGAGACTAGCAAGCTTGGAAAACACTTTAAAGCAAGTTAACAAGCAATATAAAAAACGTTACTGTGCCTTTAAGAGAAACAAATTTTGACAACATTTGAAATAACAGTGAAAAAAGGCAGTTACACTAACACAATTTTTACAGTGTATGTAACAAGTCAGCAGAGCTTTGCACCCACTTGCAAATAGATGATTAACCCCTTAATAACAAAAACAGAATAATAAATGACAAAAACGTTTTTTAAACACAGTCACAACTGCCACAGTCTACTGTGATTGTTACCCTCCTCAAACACGACTTTGAAGCCTTTTGAGCCCTTCAGAGATGTCCTGGATCATGCAGCAAGAAGCTGAATGTCTCTGTCAGTATTTTTATCTGCACAGAAAAGCACTAAAATAGGCCCTTCCCACTCATATTGCAACAGTGGAAAGCCTCAGGAACTGTTTCTAGGCAAAAATCAAACCAGCCATGTGGAAAAAAACTAGGCCCCAATAAGTTTTGTCACCAAACATATATAAAAACGATTAAACATGCCAGCAAACATTTTATATTACACTTTTATAAGAGTATGTATCTCTATTAATAAGCCTGATACCAGTCGCTATCACTGCATTTAAGGCTTTACTTACATTAATCCGGTATCAGCAGCAGTTTCTAGCAAATTCCATCCCTAGAAAAATATTAACTGCACATACCTTATTGCAGGAAAACCTGCACGCCATTCTCTCTCTGAAGTTACCTCACTCCTCAGAATATGTGAGAACAGCAAAGGATCTTAGTTACTTCTGCTAAGATCATAGAAATCACAGGCAGATTCTTCTTCTAATGCTGCCTGAGATGAAACAGTACACTCCGGTACCATTTAAAAATAAACTTTTGATTGAAGTTAAAAAACTAACTATAATACACCACTCTCCTCTTACTACGTCCATCTTTGTTGAGAGTTGCAAGAGAATGACTGGATATGGCAGTGAGGGGAGGAGCTATATAGCAGCTCTGCTGTGGGTGATCCTCTTGCAACTTCCTGTTGGGAAGGAGAATATCCCACAAGTAATGGATGATCCGTGGACTGGATACACTTAACAAGAGAAATGGCACTTACCTGCACCTCAGGCTGTCCGGCAGGAGTACAGCTCACCCGGTATGAGAGGAAGCCACTCCTCACAGAGACCTGTGAAAAAAGAAAGGACAGAGTAAACCTGCTATGGCTTTCTATGTAAGGGCTGCAACCTGTTAGGAACTTGTGGGGTGGGCCTCACTGCGTTTTCCTAACTCCTTGAAAGCTACCACAGCCCTACTGAAGAGACTAACGTGGAGAACAGCTACACCCAGTCTTGAAAAGAAAGAACAGAGCAAATCTAATCTGGCTTTCAAAATAATAAATTCTTGATTGTAGAAAATCTATTACAGACACCAAAACGTCACCTCCTCCTTGCACTGAAGGCAAAGAGAATGACTGGGGATTGTGTGAAGGGGAGGGATACTTAACAGCTTTGCTGTGGTGCTCTTTGCCTCCTCCTGCTGGCCAGGAGTGAGTTTCCCAACAGTGATTGAGGACTCCGTGGACTCACCATATCTTAGGAAAGAAATTACCATTTTTCCGTGCCACCAAGTCACAATCTTAAATACCTATGTCTTTGTTTTGTTTTTGTGTTCTAAAAAAGCAGTTTGGATAGAGGATTTTCTACCTGTATATTTGTATATTTTGTTTAATTTGCATTACATTTTTTTTAAATACTAAAAACAATTGGGTGCCATACAATTTTGGAATACCCTAACCGAAGAATGATCTAGCAGTGTAAAGTAAAGAATGGCGTGATATAACATATTCCTAAAATGGCATAATATCAAATACAAACAGGTTGTCTAAAAATGGAAAGAAAGAAAAAAAACATAATTTATGCTTACCTGATAAATTTATTTCCCTTGTAGTGTATCCAGTCCACGGATCATCCATTACTTATGGGATATTCTCCTTCCCAACAGGAAGTTGCAAGAGGATCACCCACAGCAGAGCTGCTATATAGCTCCTCCCCTAACTGTCATATCCAGTCATTCGACCGAAAACAAACAGAGAAAGGAGAAACTATAGGGTGCAGTGGTGACTGTAGTTTAATTAAAATTTAGACCTGCCTTAAAAGGACAGGGCGGGCCGTGGACTGGATACACTACAAGAGAAATAAATTTATCAGGTAAGCATAAATTATGTTTTCTCTTGTTAAGTGTATCCAGTCCACGGATCATCCATTACTTATGGGATACCAATACAAAAGCTAAAGTACACGGATGATGGGAAGGACAAGGCAGGATTAAGCAGAAGGAACCACTGCCTGAAGAACCTTTCTCCCAAAAACAGCCTCCCAAGAAGCAAAAGTATCAAATTTGCAAAATTTGGAAAAAGTGTGAACCGAAGACCAAGTCGCGGCCTTGCAAATCTGTTCAACAGAGGCCTCATTTTTAAAGTCCCAGGTGGAAGCCACAGCTCTAGTAGAATGAGCTGTAATCCTTTCAGGGGGCTGCTGTCCAGCAGTCTCATAGGCTAGGCGTATTATGCTCCGAAGCCAAAAGGAAAGAGAGGTTGCCGAAGCTTTTTGACCTCTCCTCTGTCCAGAGTAAACGACAAACAGGGTAGATGTTTGACGAAAATCTTTAGTAGCTTGTAAGTAAAACTTCAAGGCACGGACTACGTCCAGATTATGTAAAAGACGTTCCTTCTTTGAAGAAGGATTAGGACACAATGATGGAACAACAATCTCTTGATTGATATTCTTGTTAGAAACCACCTTAGGTAAAAACCCAGGCTTGGTACGCAGGACTACCTTATCTGCATGAAAAATCAGATAAGGAGAATCACATTGTAAGGCAAATAGCTCAGAGACTCTCCGAACCGAGGAAATAGCCATCAAAAACAGAACTTCCCAAGATAAAAGTTTAATATCAATGGAATGAAGGGGTTCAAACGGAACTCCTTGAAGAACTTTAAGAACCAAGTTTAAGCTCCACGGGGGAGCAACAGGTTTAAACACAGGCTTAATTCTAACCAAAGCCTGGCAAAATGCCTGGACGTCTGGAACCTCTGCCAGACGCTTGTGCAAAAGAATAGACAGAGCAGAAATCTGTCCCTTTAAGGAACTAGCTGATAATCCTTTGTCCAAGCCCTCTTGGAGAAAAGACAATATTCTAGGAATCCTAACCTTACTCCATGAGTAATTCTTGGATTCACACCAATAAAGATATTTACTCCATATCTTGTGGTAGATTTTCCTCGTAACAGGCTTTCGTGCCTGTATTAAAGTATCAATGACTGACTCGGAGAAGCCACGCTTTGATAGAATCAAGCGTTCAATCTCCATGCAGTCAGTCTCAGAGAAATTAGATTTGGATGATTGAAAGGACCTTGTATCAGAAGGTCCTGTCTTAGAGGCAGAGTCCATGGTGGAAAGGATGACATGTCCACTAGGTCTGCATACCAAGTCCTGCGTGGCCACGCAGGTGCTATCAGAATCACCGATGCTCTCTCCTGTTTGATTTTGGCAATCAGTCGAGGGAGCAGAGGAAACGCATAAGCCAGGTTGAAGAACCAAGGCGCTGCTAGAGCATCTATCAGCGTCGCTTCTGGGTCCCTGGACCTGGATCCGTAACAAGGAAGCTTGGCGTTCTGGCAAGACGCCATGAGATCCAACTCTGGTTTGCCCCAACGATGAATCAACTGAGCAAACACCTCCGGATGGAGTTCCCACTCCCCCGGATGGAAAGTCTGACGACTTAGAAAATCCGCCTCCCAGTTCTCCACGCCTGGGATATGGATTGCTTACAGGTGGCAAGAGTGGTACTCTGCCCAGCGAATTATTTTTGAGACTTCTAACATCGCTAGGGAACTCCTGGTTCCCCCTTGATGGTTGATGTAAGCCACAGTCGTGATGTTGTCCGACTGAAATCTGATGAACCTCAGAGTTGCTAACTGAGGCCAAGCCAGAAGAGCATTGAATATCGCTCTTAACTCCAGAATATTTATTGGAAGGAGTTTCTCCTCCTGAGTCCACGATCCCTGTGCCTTCAGGGAATTCCAGACTGCACCCCAACCTAGAAGGCTGGCATCTGTTGTTACAATTGTCCAATCTGGCCGAAAGGTCATACCCTTGGACAGGTGTACCCGAGACAACCACCAGAGAAGAGAATCTCTGGTCTCTTGATCCAGATTTAGCAGAGGGGACAAATCTGTGTAATCCCCATTCCACTGACTCAGCATGCATAATTGCAGCGGTCTGAGATGAAGGCGCGCAAATGGCACTATGTCCATTGCCGCTACCATTAAGCCGATTACCTCCATACACTGAGCCACCGAAGGGCGCGGAATGGAGTGAAGAACACGGCAAGCATTTAGAAGTTTTGATAACCTGGACTCCGTCAGGTAAATTTTCATTTCTACAGAATCTATAAGAGTCCCTAAGAAGGAGACTTGTGAGTGGGGATAGAGAACTCTTTTCCTTGTTCACTTTCCACCCGTGCAACCTCAGAAATGCCAGAACTATCTCTGTATGAGACTTGGCAACTTGAAAGCTTGACGCCTGTATCAGGATGTCGTCTAGATACGGAGCCACCGCTATGCCTCGCGGTCTTAGAACCGCCAGAAGTGAGCCCAGAACCTTTGTAAAGATTCTCGGGGCTGTAGCCAACCCGAAGGGAAGAGCTACAAATTGGTAATGCCTGTCTAGAAAGGCAAACCTTAGAAACCGATGATGATCTTTGTGAATCGGTATGTGAAGGTAGGCATCCTTTAAGTCCACTGTGGTCATGTACTGACCTTCTTGGATCATGGGTAAGATGGTCTGAATAGTTTCCATTTTGAAAGATGGAACTCTGAGGAATTTGTTTAAGATCTTTAGATCCAAAATTGGTCTGAAGGTTCCCTCTTTTTTGGGAACCACAAACAGATTCGAATAAAAACCCTGTCCTTGTTCCGTCTGCGGAACTGGATGGATCACTCCCATAACTAGGTCTTGCACACAGCGTAGGAATGCCTCTTTCTTTATCTGATTTGCAGATAGCCTTGAAAGATGAAATCTGCCTTGTGGAGGGGAAGCTTTGAAGTCCAGAAGATATCCCTGAGATGTGATCTCCAACGCCCAGGGATCCTGAACATCTCTTGCCCACGCCTGGGCGAAGAGAGAAAGTCTGCCCCCTACTAGATCCATCGCCGGATAGGGGGCCGTTCCTTCATGCTGTCTTAGAGGCAGCAGCAGGCTTTCTGGCCTGCTTGCCTTTGTTCCAGGACTGGTTAGGTTTCCAGGCCTGCTTAGATTGAGCAAAAGTTCCCTCTTGTTTTGAAGCGGAGGAAGTTGATGCTGCACCTGCCTTGAAATTTCGAAAGGCACGAAAATTAGACTGTTTGGCCTTTGCTTTGGCCCTGTCCTGAGGAAGGGTGTGACCCTTACCTCCAGTAATGTCAGCAATAATTTCCTTCAAACCAGGCCCGAATAAGGTCTGCCCCTTGAAAGGAATGTTGAGTAATTTAGACTTCGAAGTCACGTCAGCTGACCAGGATTTAAGCCATAGCGCCCTACGCGCTTGGATGGCGAATCCGGAATTCTTAGCCGTTAGTTTAGTCAAATGAACAATGGCATCAGAAACAAATGAGTTAGCTAGCTTAAGTGTTCTAAGCTTGTTAATAATTTCAGTCAATGGAGCTGTATGGATGGCCTCTTCCAGGGCCTCAAACCAGAATGCCGCTGCGGCCATGACAGGCGCAATGCATGCAAGGGGCTGTAAAATAAAACCTTGTTGAATAAACATTTTCTTAAGGTAACCCTCCAATTTTTTATCCATTGGATCTGAAAAAGCACAACTGTCCTCAACCGGGATAGTAGTACGCTTTGCTAAAGTAGAAACTGCTCCCTCCACCTTAGGGACCGTCTGCCATAAGTCCCGTGTAGTGGCGTCTATTGGAAACATTTTTCTAAATATAGGAGCTGGGGAAAAAGGCACACCCAGTCTATCCCACTCCTTGCTAATAATTTCTGTAAGCCTTTTAGGTATAGGAAAAACATCAGTACACACCGGTACCGCATAGTATTTATCCAGCCTACATAATTTCTCTGGTACTGCAACTGTGTTACAGTCATTCAGAGCAGCTAATACCTCCCCCAGCAACACACGGAGGTTCTCAAGCTTAAATTTAAAATTAGAAATCTCTGAATCAGGTTTCCCCGAATCAGAGATGTCACCCACAGACTGAAGCTCTCCGTCCTCATGATCTGCATATTGTGATGCAGTATCAGACATGGCCCTTACAGCATCTGCGCGCTCTGTATTTCTCCTAACCCCAGAGCAATCGCGCTTGCCTCTTAATTCAGGCAACCTGGATAATACCTCTGACAGGGTATTATTCATGATTGCAGCCATGTCCTGCAAGGTAATCGCTATGGGCGTCCCTGATGTAATTGGCGCCATATTAGCGTGCATCCCCTGAGCGGGAGGCGAAGGGTCTGACACGTGGGGAGAGTTAGTCGGCATAACTTCCCCCTCGTCAGAATCTTCTGGTGATATTTCTTTTATAGTTAAAGACTGATCTTTACTGTTTAAGGTGAAATCAATACATTTAGTACACATTCTCCTATGGGGCTCCACCATGGCTTTCAAACATAATGAACAAGTAGTTTCCTCTGTGTCAGACATGTTTAAACAGACTAGCAATGAGACTAGCAAGCTTGGAAAACACTTTAAACAAGTTTACAAGCAATATAAAAAACGTTACTGCACCTTTAAGAAACACAAATTTTGTCAAATTTTGAAATAACAGTGAAAAAAGGCAGTTACACTAACGAAATTTTTACAGTGTATGTAACAAGATAGCAGAGCATTGCACCCACTTGCAAATGGATGATTAACCCCTTAATACCCAAAACGGAATAATAAAAGACAAAAACGTTTTTTTTTTTGTTTTGTTTTTTTTAAAACAGTCACAACAACTGCAACAGCTCTACTGTGGCTTTTTACCTCCCTCGAAAACGACTTTGAAGCCTTTTGAGCCCTCCAGAGATGTCCTGGATCATGCAGGAAGAAGCTGGATGTCTGTGTCTAATTTTTGCTGTGCAAAAAAACGGCAAAATAGGCCCCTCCCACTCATATTACAACAGTGGAAAGCCTAAGGAAAATGTTTCTAGGCAAAATTCAAGCCAGCCATGTGGAAAAAAAACTAGGCCCCAATAAGTTTTATCACCAAATACATATAAAAACGATTAAACATGCCAGCAAACGTTTATATTACATTTTTATAAGAGTATGCATCTCTAGTAATAAGCCTGATACCAGTAGCTCTCACTGCATTTAAGGCTTTACTTACATTAGTTCGGTATCAGCAGCATTTTCTAGCAAATTCCATCCCTAGAAAAATATTAACTGCACATACCTTATTGCAGGAAAACCTGCACGCCATTCCCTCTCTGAAGTTACCTCACTCCTCAGAATATGTGAGAACAGCCATGGAACTTAGTTACTTCTGCTAAGATCATAGAAAACGCAGGCAGATTCTTCTTCTAAATACTGCCTGAGATAAACAGTACACTCCGGCACCATTTAAAAATAAACTTTTAATTGAAGAATAAACTAAGTATAAAACACCACACTCCTCTTACGACCTCCATCTTGGTTGAGGCTTGCAAGAGAATGACTGGATATGACAGTTAGGGGAGGAGCTATATAGCAGCTCTGCTGTGGGTGATCCTCTTGCAACTTCCTGTTGGGAAGGAGAATATCCCATAAGTAATGGAAGATCCGTGGACTGGATACACTTAACAAGAGAAACCTTTGTTATTTGATCTATGGTTGCATATGGCACAGTTAGAAAGAGGCTTACCACTTTAAGAGCTGAAATGGCTGCAAAATAAGGAGCACCTGTGTATCTGCAATTAAAAAAATAAATAATCAATTATTCAAGGACTTTTGTTACTGTTTAACTCTAATTACCAACCTAATGTCATAGCGCTGTGCAATAGGTTGACAAATAAAAACAATTAAAAATGGATAATGGTGAGAATAACCAACCAACAACAACACATAAATAGACAAACGCTGAAATAGTCTAATAGAAACATTGTATTACATTTAAATATTCAACAAATTACACATTAACTCTATAAATAGATTAATTTTATTGAAAAGATGAAACCCTCACAATGTTCATACCCATATTCATGTACACTAAAAATAAGGTGGAATAAAAAAAAAAATTTAAGTGACAGGGAGTAAACCCAACTTGACAAGCAAAGCCTGTAATTGGCAGTAGCTGTTAACATTATATGCAAATAGATATTTAAAAGCAGAAAACAAAATTACTTGCATATGGTAAGTTCCTTTTTACACATATCTATGTCATTCAGCAGGAATGTAACACACAAGTCAGAGGTTCATGATGCCATAAATAAACCCAGGGTGCTCTTACAGGTATTTTTATACAGATTCAGCCTCTCTATGGAGCATGGGACAAACACATTTTCTTTCTCAGAGAAAAAAAAAGGATGTTTAATGTCTATTTACAAATTTGGCAAAAATAAATAAATATATATATATATATATATATATATATATATATATATATATATATATATATATATATATATATATATATATATCTCAAGCCCTGTGTGTGTGTGTGGGGGGGGAATCTAATGTGGACCCTCTGCTTTATACCTAAATCAAACATTTAATTACTGTCTATAGTTTAAGTGATAATAAATTCTAGCATTTCAAAAACTGATGAATAGGTACCTTTATTTCGATATGTCTTCAGCACTTACGTTTATTATTATCATTTATTTGTAGAGCGCCAACAGATTCCGCAGCGCTATAAACATAGGCAATATACAAGGTAACATTTATAGGGATAAAATGGGTAGAGGGACCCGCCGAGAGTTGCGCTGTTGTAGTCAGATCTTATGAAGGTGACCTGCAAACAGTAGGGCTCTTAGGCTTACATGCTAAGGGGGTAGCAATAGAGGAGAGGAACTGGGATTAGGAAAGATTAGTGTAGTTTGTATGCATCCCTGAACAGTACAGTGTTTACTGAGCACTTGAAGCTTTCAAAACTAGGGGAGAGTCTTCTGGAGCGAGGCAGAGAGTTCCACAAGATGGGAGCCAGTTTGGAGAAGTCCTGTAACGGGAATGTGAGGAGGCAACAAGAGAGGAGGAGAGTAGGAGGTCATGAGCAGGGCAAAGGACAGGAGGAAGAGTATCTGGGGAAAAGGTCTAAGATGTAGGGGGAAGCAGTGCAGTTATGGGCTTTGTATGTCAGAGTGAGAATTTTGTGTTTTATTCTGGAGGCAAGAGGAAGCCAGTGAAGGGATTGGCCGAGAGGTACAGCAGATGAAGAGCGACGAGTAAGGAAGACGAGCCTGGCAGAGGCCTTCATTATGGATTGTAAAGGAGCTAGGCAACAGCTAGGGAAACCAGAGAGGACGGAGTTGCAGTAGTCAAGGAGGTAAATGATGAGAGTGTGGATTAAAATCTTAGTTGTGTCTTGTGTAAGGAAATGTCTAATTCTAGAGATGTTTTTAAGGTGGAAGCAGCAGGATTTAGCCAAGGAATGAATGTGAGAAGTATAAGAAAGATCTGAGTCAAATGTGACCCCAAGACATCAGGCATGCGGTGTAGGGGTAATGATGGAGTTGTCGACAGTTAAAGCGATGCGGGGTGGAGAATTTGGAAAAAGGGGGGAAAATAAGCAGCTCAGTTTTGTAGAGATTTAGCTTAAGGTAGTAAGAGGACATCCAGGATGAGATGTGAGAAAGACAGTTAGTGACACAGGTTAGCAAGGAAGGAGATAGGTCTGGTGCAGAGAGGTAGATTTTAGGTATGGGAACATCTGCGTAGGTACTGTGTCAGAGGAGTGTGATAGGGCTGAGGATGAGTGTGTGATTTCCAAGCTAAGCATCTCCGTCCACCCATGGCACAGCTGAGATTTTGAATGAGCCGTGCTTGTCCTTTGGCATCATTTAAACATTTAGGGTCAGAATCCGAGTGACGCACTATCATTTGCGCACAAGCAATATCGGGTTTTTGTGTTCGTTTGCAGACCAAATTTCGCTTGTATTACAAATTGAAAGTAAACGCGAACGAGTGAGAAAAATCGCGATTTACGCTAGAACGATTGCGTGACTTAAAAACTCTGGTTAACTGTTTCGCGAAAATAAAAAAAAGTGTCACAAAACACATAAAAAAAAGTTACACAATACAGTTACACTCATAACATATTTAATTCCAATTAAAGTTATTTAACAACAAGCATATATGGCCTTCCTACAGGGTCAGTCCATTTCAATAGACATGTCATTGGAATGTATTTCAAATGTATAAAAAAAACAACAACAAAACAACACAAATAAGCAATACATTTTAATACTCCGCAGCTGGTTCAAGTAACTGGGAGGACACTAACGGGAAACATATTTTACAGTACAAATACCATTAAAAGGGACACAAGTCAAAATAAACTTTTATGGTTCAGAAAGAACATGCAATTTTAAGACACTTTCCAATTTACTTTCATCATCAAATTTTGCACAATCATATATTTACACTTTATAAGGCACAAAATCTTACTGAGCATGTGCACAAGCTCACAGGGTATACGTATACTAGTCTGTGATTGGCTGATGCCTGTCACATGATACAGTGGGCCGTAAAAAAGGAAAAAAAATATATGTGAAAGAAAAAAAAATCTATTTTTTTTTTTATTATTATTATTCCGAGTAGGTGCTATTGCATTGTCTTTTTATGATACACTTGGTAATTATGCAATTCTGCTGCATTGAGTGGTCCTTTAATAGGATGCTGGGAATAACTATTATACTATATATATATTCTTACCTTATAAATTCCTTTCTTTAATGGTGGTGAGAGTCCACGACTCCTTACTGTTGGAAATTCCTCACCTGACCACTAGGAGGAGGCAAAGACATCCTACACCAAGAGCTTTAAAGGGACAGTCATGTCCAAAATAAAGTTTCATGATTCAAATATGGAATGCAATTTTAAACAACTTTCCAATTTACTTTTATCATCAATTTTGCTTTGTTCTCTTGGTATTCTCAGTTGAGAGCTAAACCTAGAAGGCTCATATGCTAAATTTCTTAGACCTTAAAGGCCGCCTCTAATCTGAATGCATTTTGACCACTAGAGGGCGTTAGTTCATGTGTGTCATATAGATAACATTGAGCTCACGCACGTGAAGTTACCTTGGAGTTAGCACTGATTGGCTAAAATGCATGTCTGTCAAAAGAAATTAAATAAGGGGGCAGTTTGCAGAGGCTTAGATACAAGGTAATTACAGAGGTAAAATGTGTATTATTATAACTGTTGGTTATGCAAAACTGGGGAATGGGTAATTAAGGGATTATCTATCTTTTAAAACAACAAAAATTCTGGTGTCGACTGTCCCTTTAATATCCCTAATACGTCCCTGTACCTCCCGGTCTATCGTATAGCCAAGAACAGAAGAAAGGAGTAGGAAAAATAGTAGAGCAAGGAGCAGTGATCCCTCTAAGGCCAGTTTTGTGTGCGGCCCAGCAGTGAAACAGTTAATTAGATCAATTAGCAAATACTACACAATGCAGACTGCATAATGTAGTTCACTAATTAACTTTTATTGCTGGGCCGCTCACAAAACTGGCCTTAAAGGGAACACCGCCAACTAGGAAAAAATGCACGGGTTTATGGACTCTTACCACTAAGAAAGAAAGGAATTTATCAGGTAAGAATAAATTATGTTTCCTTTCTTAAGGTGGTGAGAGTCCAACATTCCTTACTGTTAGGAACGAATACCCTAAAAATTGTGTGGGAATAAAAATGTTACTAAGAACCACATCCTAAAGAACCATCCTTCCAAAAGCTGCCTCCGCCAAGACAAACACATCAAGATGATAACATTTGGTAAAACTATGCAATGGTGACCAAGTTGCAGCCTTGCCAATTTGGTCTACTAAAACCTAGTTTTTGAAGGCCCAAGAAATAATACGTGAAAGCGGCGACTGTTCCGCCTCAAAGTAAGCGCTGTGAATCAAGCTAACCCTTTCCCGCCATTAGGACGTTCTATGCCGTCCTAACAGCGTTGGGCTTTAGCACTGTTAGGACGGCATGGAACATTACAACCGATTCCATGATTGACATCACCCGATTGCATGAATGATCGCGTGATTTAGATTTTTTCTAAATTTGTTTATCTCAGAACTTTGTTCGAATGTAGACAAATTAGTCCCAGCAGGAAGAGGTTAACCATGAAGCTTTTGACCCTTATGTTTACCTAAGAACAAAACAAAAAGCTTTAAGATTGAGAAAGTCCTTAGTAACCTATAATAGAATTTTAATGCACTAACCACATCCAGATTGTGCAATAACAAATTATGCTTACCTGATAATTTCATTTTCTTCTGAAGGGAAGAGTCCACAGCTGCATTCACTACTTTTGGGAAACACAGAACCTGGCCACCAGGAGGAGGCAAAGACACCCCAGCCAAAGGCTTAAATACCTCCCCCACTTCCCTCATCCCCCAGTCATTCTGCCAAGGGAACAAGGAACAGTAGGAGAATATCAGGGTGAAAAGAAAAGAAAAAAGGTGCCAGAAGAACAAAAAATTACAGCCGCCTCATAGATAAAAAAAAACACGGGCGGGAGCTGTGGACTCTTCCCTTCAGAAGGAAATGAAATTATCAGGTAAACATAATTTATGTTTTTCTTCTTAAAAGGGAAGAGTCCACAGCTGCATTCATTACTTTTGGGAAAAGAATGCCCAACCTAGAGGACACTGAATGTAAACAACGGGTGGGTACCATAGGCGGCCCCTTCGAAAGGTACCACAGCCTGATTACTCGACACCCTAAAAAGTATGGAAGACACGGCTGAAAACCTGAATCCCAGTTAACTGCACATTAGTTACACTGCCCGCAAAGCCGAACTAAACCACTCAGTCCCAGAGTCCGTTAAGCCCAAACAACCTCCAAGGAGTCAGCCCTGCGGATCACGACTCCCATGAAGGTACCCAGCCAAGACAAGGACCGCTATCTGCCCCCAAAAAGGGGAACAGAATCTCAAGAAAAATCTAAAGGATAATTCAACTCTGCAGAACATAGAACAACCTATGGTTGTCATACAATAGCAACGCCCAGGGAGACGAACTCTCTAGAAACACAAGGACCGAAGAAAAGAGATCCATACACAGGGAAACATGTCCCAAAAAAGGACTCGAGGAACACCCTCATATCCCTGACCCTGAACCATACCCAAAGGTATTCCAGGAAAACCACGAGTTCACTGATGCCTCATATCAGATCTAGATCTGCAAGCTAGACAGCAGAGACAGCAGAAATAGGATAACTATCCCAGCAGTTAGTCAAGAGATCTCCAAAAAGAACACCCACCGTCTGAACAGGAACTCCCAATGGCCAGCTTTCAGATAGAAAGCTGACTCACTGTTGCTAAACCCAAATACCTGAAGGCGTTCCAAAGCTAGCTAACACCCAGTCAAAGTGCAATTAGCCGTAGCTGGGTACACCCTTAAAGTGCAATAGCTGTAGTTGTGTTCAACTGCAAACCTTCCAAGGGCTCACAACCCTCTGAATATCGGGCTCCAAGGAGCGCCCCCTCCCAGCACCGAACGCCAGTGGAAACGAGGACATCCAAGACCTCCAACAAAGGAGAGAACCGGCTCAAAAGAAAACAGTCAACCCTGCATAGAGTAACCGACCCCCAATCTACCCTCTAGGATAATGGTCCCAACCCAAAGACTTGTAAAGACCAAAGACAAGAATCCCAGACTTCTTGAAGAGAAGGAAGGGTCAACGTAAGAACAAAGCCCCGGTTAGACCGCTCACCGGTACAACAAACGGTATGCTACCATGACTCAGTATAGACATTGTGCTCGGGTACAAAACCCCCTACACGGCTGTCTTCTCTAATAACAAGTAACACTTCCCAAGGGAAGAAGACCCTCAGCACCCATATATCAGAATCCAACATAGAGCAGGAGCCCCATAGGGATCAAACCCTCATCCTTCCTCTGCAGGAACGGAGGAACCAGACACTACATCACAATTCCTCTTCCAGGATTCTGAACGCAAGAAAGGAAAAGACCCTTCCAAGGCAAGATCCACAGGTCGCTCCAAATACTAAGGTAACTCCAAACCTGGAGAACCGTATCCCCGCTCCAAAAGAGAAAAAAAAGACTGCACCTACCCTACCATAGAGGCGAGACCCCTCGGCCATATCGCCAACCCAGGTGAGGATACCTGGAGTCTACAGGAACAGCGTGAATGCGCCAGAAGACCAGTAGGGAACCGTCAGAAGGACCTAAAGCCTAAGCCACAAAATGAGGCATCTCTCACAGTGCCCCAGCCTCTACGGAGAGAGACCCGCGGGACCACAAACATCTAGTGTGAGATTGAATTGTCCACACCCATCCAAGGAGAGACACGGACCTGGGTAAAGGGTCCTCAAAAAAGGAATCAAATGAAGATCCAACTTCCAGAGGAACCCTAAGCTGCCTCCTACAAGGAAGAACGCACCTCTAAGGTCCGTAGACTTGGCGATCTAGCAATATCCTCAAACCCAAGAGTCACAAAGGACTTCCTTAATGGTCTAAGATTCAGCACCCAGGGCACTTGGCTCGCACAGAAATCTCGTAGGCAAGCGTTAATACGTGCTACACACACAGGCAAGGGAGCAACCAACACCCGAAGGCGAATGAGAACCCTGTACCCTGCTCACCATCTAAACTTAAAGGGACAGTGTAGTATAAATTAAACATTCATTATTCAGATAGGACTTTTAATTTTAATCAACTTTCCAATTTACTTTTATCATCAAATTTGCTTTTTTCTCTTGGTATTCTTAGTTTAAACTAAACATAGGTAGGTTCATATGCTAATTTCTAAGCCTTTGAGGGCTGCCTCTTATCACATGCTTTTTAAATATCTTTTTAACACAAAGAGACAGAAAGTACACCCGGGCCATATAGATAACACTGTGTTCAGGCACGGGGGGTTATTTAAGATTTAGCACAAAACAATGCTAAATTTAAGACAATAAATAATAAACAGTCACAGTCATGTGATCAGGGGGCTGGAAGAAGGTTCCTAGATACAAGGTAATCACAGAGGTAAAAAGTATATTAATATAACTGTGTTGGTTATGCAAAACTGGGGAATGGGTAATAAAGGGATTATCTATCTTTTAAAACAATAACAATTCTATGGTAGACTGTTCCTTTAAGGCACCGCCCACGAAGCCCCCAACTGAGCATCAAGGATAAATGGTCAACTACCTGACCCCAGAAAGGCGGCTCACCATAACCGAGCTCACCCCTTCACTGACAAGCCCCAAGGCTAGATTTGCAACGAGGACGGAAAAACACCCGAACGTCGAGACCCTCAAAGAGAAAATAGTTATGGCTTAGGATAAAGAATATTCCATCAACTATAAATTCTATTTGTTTTTCTGCAAATTTATTTTTGCCCAATATCTCAATATAAGAGAGACTCCTTTCTCATGAGGAATACTCGTGTACAAGGAGGATATGTCACAAGTAATCCACATATAATTGTTTGCCCAAGAAATGCCTTCAAATTTATTAATGACATCAATAGTGGACTTTGGGTAAGTGATAAAAGCATGCTATTTTTGGTGCCACTTCGTATAGATAATTATATTCATTAATATTTAAAATACCATTTAATTTTGCTATAGATAGGAATTCAAATAATTAATTTTTATATTTTTTCATAGGGTTAAAGGTTAGCTTTTGATAAGTTGTTAAGTCAGATAAAAGTCTGTCTGCTTCTTTCAGGTAGTCCCTCTTATTTTGGAAAACAATCCCTCCCCCTTTGTCCGCTGCCCGAAAGACGACATCAGTGCACTCACTCAAGTCTTTTAAGGCAATTCGCTCTTCTTTGGACAAATTCTCTCTTATATGTGAAACATGAGATAATGGATTCTTGGATAGGGAATCCAAATCTTGGTATACTAATTTGTTAAAAATCTTTATATACTCAGATTGTGTGTGTTGGGGATAGAAAATGGATTTTCTTTTAAGATCACAATGTTTTATAGGGAAATCCTCATTCTCCTCATACACAGATATATCTAACCAATTAAAATTCTCTGACGCCATATCCAATATGCCCAGATCCGTGCTATTATTCAGAGTTGTTATGACCTCTAAAGTTTCTAAATCGTCATTATTAAATGCAGGTTCTGAAGGAATATACTCATCTGTTTGTTTGAAAAATTATCTTTTTAACGTAAGATTACGAATAAATCTTTGAAAAACAGAATTTATGTTTACCTGATAAATTACTTTCTCCAACGGTGTGTCCGGTCCACGGCGTCATCCTTACTTGTGGGATATTCTCTTCCCCAACAGGAAATGGCAAAGAGCCCAGCAAAGCTGGTCACATGATCCCTCCTAGGCTCCGCCTTCCCCAGTCATTCGACCGACGTAAAGGAGGAATATTTGCATAGGAGAAATCATATGATACCGTGGTGACTGTAGTTAAAGAAAATAAATTATCAGACCTGATTAAAAAACCAGGGCGGGCCGTGGACCGGACACACCGTTGGAGAAAGAAATTTATCAGGTAAACATAAATTCTGTTTTCTCCAACATAGGTGTGTCCGGTCCACGGCGTCATCCTTACTTGTGGGAACCAATACCAAAGCTTTAGGACACGGATGAAGGGAGGGAGCAAATCAGGTCACCTAGATGGAAGGCACCACGGCTTGCAAAACCTTTCTCCCAAAAATAGCCTCAGAAGAAGCAAAAGTATCAAACTTGTAAAATTTGGTAAAAGTGTGCAGTGAAGACCAAGTCGCTGCCTTACATATCTGATCAACAGAAGCCTCGTTCTTGAAGGCCCATGTGGAAGCCACAGCCCTAGTGGAATGAGCTGTGATTCTTTCAGGAGGCTGCCGTCCGGCAGTCTCATAAGCCAATCTGATGATGCTTTTAATCCAAAAAGAGAGAGAGGTAGAAGTTGCTTTTTGACCTCTCCTTTTACCAGAATAAACAACAAACAAGGAAGATGTTTGTCTAAAATCCTTTGTAGCATCTAAATAGAATTTTAGAGCGCGAACAACATCCAAATTGTGCAACAAACGTTCCTTCTTTGAAACTGGATTCGGACACAAAGAAGGCACGACTATCTCCTGGTTAATGTTTTTGTTAGAAACAACTTTCGGAAGAAAACCAGGTTTAGTACGTAAAACCACCTTATCTGCATGGAACACCAGATAAGGAGGAGAACACTGCAGAGCAGATAATTCTGAAACTCTTCTAGCAGAAGAAATTGCAACCAAAAACAAAACTTTCCAAGATAATAACTTAATATCAACGGAATGTAAGGGTTCAAACGGAACCCCCTGAAGAACTGAAAGAACTAAATTGAGACTCCAAGGAGGAGTCAAAGGTTTGTAAACAGGCTTGATTCTAACCAGAGCCTGAACAAAGGCTTGAACATCTGGCACAGCTGCCAGCTTTTTGTGAAGTAACACAGACAAGGCAGAAATCTGTCCCTTCAAGGAACTTGCAGATAATCCTTTCTCCAATCCTTCTTGAAGAAAGGATAGAATCTTAGGAATTTTTACCTTGTCCCAAGGGAATCCTTTAGATTCACACCAACAGATATATTTTTTCCATACTTGTGGTAAATTTTTCTAGTTACAGGCTTTCTGGCCTGAACAAGAGTATCAATAACAGAATCTGAGAACCCTCGCTTTGATAAGATCAAGCGTTCAATCTCCAAGCAGTCAGTTGGAGTGAAACCAGATTCGGATGTTCGAACGGACCCTGAACAAGAAGGTCTCGTCTCAAAGGTAGCTTCCATGGTGGAGCCGATGACATATTCACCAGGTCTGCATACCAAGTCCTGCGTGGCCACGCCGGAGCTATCAAGATCACCGATGCCCTCTCCTGATTGATCCTGGCTACCAGCCTGGGGATGAGAGGAAACGGCGGGAATACATAAGCTAGTTTGAAGGTCCAAGGTGCTACTAGTGCATCTACTAGAGTCGCCTTGGGATCCCTGGATCTGGACCCGTAGCAAGGAACCTTGAAGTTCTGACGAGAGGCCATCAGATCCATGTCTGGAATGCCCCACAGTTGAGTAATGTGGGCAAAGATTTCCGGATGGAGTTCCCACTCCCCCGGATGTAATGTCTGACGACTCAGAAAATCCGCTTCCCAATTTTCCACTCCTGGGATGTGGATTGCAGACAAGTGGCAGGAGTGAGTCTCCGCCCATTGAATGATTTTGGTCACTTCTTCCATCGCCAGGGAACTCCTTGTTCCCCCCTGATGGTTGATGTACGCAACAGTCGTCATGTTGTCTGATTGAAACCGTATGAACTTGGCCTTTGCTAGCTGAGGCCAAGCCTTGAGAGCATTGAGTATCGCTCTCAGTTCCAGAATATTTATCGGTAGAAGAGATTCTTCCCGAGACAAGTCTGTATAGTCCCCATTCCACTGACTGAGCATGCACAGTTGTAATGGTCTTAGATGAATGCGCGCAAAAGGAACTATGTCCATTGCCGCTACCATCAAACCTATTACTTCCATGCACTGCGCTATGGAAGGAAGAGGAACGGAATGAAGTATTTGACAAGAGTTTAGAAGTTTTGTTTTTCTGGCCTCAGTCAGAAAAATCCTCATTTCTAAGGAGTCTATTATTGTTCCCAAGAAGGGAACCCTCGTTGACGGAGATAGAGAACTCTTTTCTACGTTCACTTTCCATCCGTGAGATCTGAGAAAGGCCAGGACAATGTCCGTGTGAGCCTTTGCTAGAGGAAGGGACGACGCTTGAATCAGAATGTCGTCCAAGTAAGGTACTACTGCAATGCCCCTTGGTCTTAGCACCGCTAGAAGGGACCCTAGTACCTTTGTGAAAATCCTTGGAGCAGTGGCTAATCCGAACGGAAGTGCCACGAACTGGTAATGCTTGTCCAGGAATGCGAACCTTAGGAACCGATGATGTTCCCTGTGGATAGGAATATGTAGATACGCATCCTTTAAATCCACCGTGGTCATGAATTGACCTTCCTGGATGGAAGGAAGCATTGTTCGAATGGTTTCCATTTTGAACGATGGAACCTTGAGAAACTTGTTTAGGATCTTGAGATCTAAGATTGGTCTGAACGTTCCCTCTTTTTTGGGAACTACGAACAGATTGGAGTAGAACCCCATCCCTTGTTCTCCTAATGGAACAGGATGAATCACTCCCATTTTTAACAGGTCTTCTACACAATGTAAGAATGCCTGTTTTTTATGTGGTCTGAAGACAATTGAGACCTGTGGAACCTCCCCCTTGGGGGAAGCCCTTTGAATTCCAGAAGATAACCTTGGGAGACTATTTCTAGCGCCCAAGGATCCAGAACATCTCTTGCCCAAGCCTGAGCGAAGAGAGAGAGTCTGCCCCCCACCAGATCCGGTCCCGGATCGGGGGCCAACATCTCATGCTGTCTTAGTAGCAGTGGCAGGTTTCTTGGCCTGCTTTCCCTTGTTCCAGCCTTGCATTGGTCTCCAGGCTGGCTTGGCTTGAGAAGTATTACCCTCTTGCTTAGAGGACGTAGCACTTGGGGCTGGTCCGTTTCTACGAAAGGGACGAAAATTAGGTTTATTTTTGGCCTTGAAAGACCTATCCTGAGGAAGGGCGTGGCCCTTGCCCCCAGTGATATCAGAGATAATCTCTTTCAAGTCAGGGCCAAACAGCGTTTTCCCCTTGAAAGGAATGTTAAGCAATTTGTTCTTGGAAGACGCATCCGCTGACCAAGATTTTAACCAAAGCGCTCTGCGCGCCACAATAGCAAACCCAGAATTTTTCGCCGCTAACCTAGCCAATTGCAAAGTGGCGTCTAGGGTGAAAGAATTAGCCAATTTGAGAGCACGGATTCTGTCCATAATCTCCTCATAAGAAGGAGAATTACTAGTGATCGCCTTTTCTAGCTCATCGAACCAGAAACACACGGCTGTAGTGACAGGGACAATGCATGAAATTGGTTGTAGAAGGTAACCTTGCTGAACAAACATCTTTTTAAGCAAACCTTCTAATTTTTTATCCATAGGATCTTTGAAAGCACAACTATCTTCTATGGGTATAGTGGTGCGTTTGTTTAGAGTAGAAACCGCCCCCTCGACCTTGGGGACTGTCTGCCATAAGTCCTTTCTGGGGTCGACCATAGGAAACAATTTTTTAAATATGGGGGGAGGGACGAAAGGTATACCGGGCCTTTCCCATTCTTTATTTACAATGTCCGCCACCCGCTTGGGTATAGGAAAAGCTTCGGGGGGCCCCGGGACCTCTAGGAACTTGTCCATTTTACATAGTTTCTCTGGGATGACCAAATTCTCACAATCATCCAGAGTGGATAACACCTCCTTAAGCAGAGCGCGGAGATGTTCCAACTTAAATTTAAATGTAATCACATCAGGTTCAGCTTGTTGAGAAATTTTCCCTGAATCTGAAATTTCTCCCTCAGACAAAACCTCCCTGGCCCCCTCAGACTGGTGTAGGGGCCCTTCAGAAACAATATCATCAGCGTCCTCATGCTCTTCAGTATTTTCTAAAACAGAGCAGTCGCGCTTTCGCTGATAAGTGGGCATTTTGGCTAAAATGTTTTTGATAGAATTATCCATTACAGCCGTTAATTGTTGCATAGTAAGGAGTATTGGCGCGCTAGATGTACTAGGGGCCTCTTGTGTGGGCAAGACTGGTGTAGACGAAGGAGGGGATGATGCAGTACCATGCTTACTCCCCTCACTTGAGGAATCATCTTGGGCATCATTTTCTCTAAATTTTGTGTCACATAAATCACATCTATTTAAATGAGAAGGGACCTTGGCTTCCCCACATTCAGAACACAGTCTATCTGGTAGTTCAGACATGTTAAACAGGCATAAACTTGATAACAAAGTACAAAAAACGTTTTAAAATAAAACCGTTACTGTCACTTTAAATTTTAAACTGAACACACTTTATTACTGCAATTGCGAAAAAGTATGAAGGAATTGTTCAAAATTCACCAAAATTTCACCACAGTGTCTTAAAGCCTTAAAAGTATTGCACACCAAATTTGGAAGCTTTAACCCTTAAAATAACGGAACCGGAGCCGTTTTTATATTTAACCCCTTTACAGTCCCTGGTATCTGCTTTGCTGAGACCCAACCAAGCCCAAAGGGGAATACGATACCAAATGACGCCTTCAGAAAGTCTTTTCTATGTATCAGAGCTCCTCACACATGCATCTGCATGTCATGCTTCTCAAAAACAAGTGCGAAATACAGGCGCGAAAATGAGACTCTGCCTATGATTAGGGAAAGCCCCTAGAGAATAAGGTGTCCAATACAGTGCCTGCCGGTTATTTTACAAAATTCCCAAGATTAAAATAATTCCTCAAGGCTATGGAGTATAAAATATGTTTATATATAAATCGATTTAGCCCAGAAAATGTCTACAGTCTTAAAAAGCCCTTGTGAAGCCCTTATTTACTGTCTGTAATAAAATGGCTTACCGGATCCCATAGGGAAAATGACAGCTTCCAGCATTACATCGTCTTGTTAGAATGTGTCATACCTCAAGCAGCAAAAGTCTGCTCACTGTTCCCCCAACTGAAGTTAATTCCTCTCAACAGTCCTGTGTGGAACAGCCATCGATTTTAGTAACGGTTGCTAAAATCATTTTCCTCTTACAAACAGAAATCTTCATCTCTTTTCTGTTTCAGAGTAAATAGTACATACCAGCACTATTTTAAAATAACAAACTCTTGATTGAATAATAAAAACTACAGTTAAACACTAAAAAACTCTAAGCCATCTCCGTGGAGATGTTGCCTGTACAACGGCAAAGAGAATGACTGGGGAAGGCGGAGCCTAGGAGGGATCATGTGACCAGCTTTGCTGGGCTCTTTGCCATTTCCTGTTGGGGAAGAGAATATCCCACAAGTAAGGATGACGCCGTGGACCGGACACACCTATGTTGGAGAAATCTATATATAAATTAAAATAATTGGGACAGCTGGTAGGCGCAAAATTCATGCCTTTAGCTAATAATTCAAGCTCATGTTTCTCAGAATGTTTGTCGGAAAGGTTGAATATCATTTTAACCCCCTGTTCTAACTCCATCTTTCTCTGTTTCTTTTTTCTCTGTTTGAATCCCCCTCTACTCCCTCTTGGTCTTCCTCCTCGTGTGGTCTTTTTGGATTTCTTTGACTTAGTGGTTGGTATAAGGGTAAGGCTTGGGTGGCCCCCCCCCCCCTTGATGTCTCCAATGGGGAACCCCTAAAAAAGAGGCAGCAAAATAATTACTTTCTCTATGTTGTTGCGTATCTATGTGCTTACTTTTATTCTTATTAGACGTGTTACTATTATGTCTAGGTGAAAAACTCCCACTATAATGGGAATTGCTCCATCTCGGTTTCGCCCCTTGTTTATGCCAATGAGGTGATTGCGGCTGTGATTCTAAAGTGGCATATCTATTTTCTTGGGGGGGCCCTAGTAAGAGTCAGTAGGGAAATGGTCTCTTGTGGTATGCTTCATATTACCATCATATCTCTCCTGTTGATAGGAATTGGTATTCTGACGATAATGGGTGTTTCTATTGCTATTCTTAGCTCCATCTATTTTCCTATTGTGGTCCACAACATTATGATTTCTATAAGATCTATTCTGATGTTGCATATGCTGCTTATATCCTGTCAAATCAGAATTAGGTGTCATACTATTCCCAAGTTCTTGTTCTTTACTGGGTGCCTGATTCGCTACTGAATTCTTTTTATACGAAAAAACCTTATCAGTCCTAAAATCTTCCAGATCTCTCTGTAATTTTTAACCTTAGTAGCTTCTAATTCTCTAGAAAATGTATCAACTCTTTTTTGAATATTAGTATTCATCTCTTGCAATTGTTGTATATGTTCGTAGGGTTGTATTTTAACCACCAAGACATCTATCTCAGTTTTTAGTTTTTCAAGTTTATACTCCCTATATTTGATTAATAGCTTTATCAGGGCTTTGGAACAATTATGTAATATTTGCTCCCATTCAGTCTGGTATTCAACCTAATCTAGATTGAAAGCAGGGAATTTAAAAATTCTTAGACCTCTAGGAATTACATTGTGTAAAATATAGTTGTCAAGGAGTACCAGGTCCTGCCACTCCTTGGCATCTTTCATCAGTAACTTTTCTAGTTCTCTAAAAACCTTTAGAGGATCTTCAGAAGCCAAGATGCTGGGAGTATCTACCAACAGATTGCTGAGACTTAGAAAAAGAGAAACGTTTTGGATTAAAACCCTAAACTGTTTGGAACCCAACGGGTTAAATATAGAGATCTACAAGCCCTTCTTTAAGTATTTTAAACAAATAAATAAATTTTATAAACAATAGGTTTTTTAAAATATATTTTTATTCATAGGTTGTAGCATGATCGTATTATATATGAATTTAAGGACAAGATCAATTTTTTATGAAATTACCTGGATTTTTATTATTATATATTTTTTGAAGATGAAATTTACATGTATTTATATATTAATGTGTGTTCTTTATCATTGATTGCCTTGTTTCACATTGGTAAGCTTTTACTCTTTTTTAATATCATATCAATGTTTGATACGCTTTATGTAATTATATATTTGTATGTTCAGATTGTGCCGTGTTTATTGTCAGCCAGTGCTAGTAACATTTCATTGGTTGATAATGAGGGAGTGTAAATTCACACCCCCTTTTAAAGATCCCGGCATTACCTGAATGATTCACTCTTGAGAAAGTCCCGCTGTGACGGGACGAAATGCGTAGAGGCCCGCCCACTCCTTCTAGCCAATTTCCGGGTCTGCAGCTAGGAACTCTGTGGTTTGTGTGCCGAGGATCGTAGCTTACACTTAGTTTGCTTTTACTACATATGAAGTTGTTTGCTTGTCCATCTCACTGTGTATTATCCCTACTGTGAATAAACGAAATACTCTGACGGACTAAATCATTATTCCACTACCAGCCTGTACTTGGTGAATGTGGAGGGATACAGAGGGATTACCAACTGTCTGGAGTCATCCTTGGAAATACATGCTGAGCGGGTAAGTTATTTGTGTACAAGATACACATATGCTGTTTTAATTTTTATCTTCTGTGAGTTGCCATTTGTCGTGTGTGACATTTATTAAATTATTTATACGCTGCATTTGAGTCTGCGCTCCTCTCTATCTTTTAGATTACATTCACATATCGAAAAATAAAATGAAACAATCTTACCAGAATCTACACCGTGGAACAGGAACACGGCCCTTCAAGTGTGAGATAGTAGCCTCACTTCTGACATGGACTTGAGTGAAGAAAGGTAGGCAGCGTAACTCGTCAACGCTGATTACCAAGGAGCAGTTTAGGGCTGCAGCAACTAATCAACTAAGTCGATAATGAAAATAGTTGTCAACGATTTTCATTATCGATTAGTTGATCTATCGATTAGTTGGGCTGCTTGCACGCAGCCACTCTAGAGAAGGCCTGCCCATTGCCGAGCGGTCAGAGGGCAGATCAGAACGTGGATCAGAGTAGACGTGTGGGAAGAGAGGGAAGTGAAAGTCCGTAGATAGTAAGCAAAAAAAACTTCTTTGAACTATTTGCTGCAAGGTGGGTAATGGTATCCAGCAGACATTGGCAATTATGCACACTGGTGAGGGGGCGATGGAGGAAAGAGGCTATTGGGAGATACTTAGAGAAGAAAACAAACTGCACGCAGGAAAATGACTTGGTGTCATAAACTAACTTCCCGGTATACCAGAGCAGTCTTTGGAGAAGCTTTATGTTGGAAGGAACAGATCAGTAGTAAATTTAATAGCTGCTAGTGGTTATAGATAATAGATATTATTAGCTGTAGCTGGCAGCCACTTGAGTTAACTTAACGGTTTTACAGCTGCTATTGAAAAAATTGCTGACTGACTGACAAATGATTGACATGATTATTAATGTTCTTTTTGTCAGTTATGTTTCTTACTTTTTTTATGCTCGTGTTTCTCTTGGCTTTGAGTTAGATCAAACACAGTGAGACCAGAGCTTATGGCTTATCTCCCAGCAAGTTACTTGATCCGGACCCTTTCTTGGCCCCTCCCCTTCCATGCGATCCCAACACCCCATGCGATCTTAACAGACAGCTGAGCTCTTAAAAACATCAACTGCTAACTGTGACTGCATACAACACTGCTGTGACTGTCACTGCTTCTGTTAGAATCGCACGGGGTGTGAGGAGATTGCAGGCACCGGGTCGCATGGAAGGGGAGGGGCTAAGGTGAGGGTCCAGATCAAGTAACTTGCTGGGAGCCAAGGGGAGATAAGCCATAAGCTCTGGTCTCACTGTGTTTTTATCAATCTAATTCAAAGCCAAGACTCAGTCAGCAATTCATTAATAGCAGCTTTAATACACAACGTTAAGTCAAGTGGCAGCCAGCTACAGTTAATAATATCAATAACCACTAGCAGCTATAAATGTACTACTGATCAGTAGTAGTGCTATTGAATGATGAATTATTGCCGACTGACTCCAAATGACAATGATTATTAATGTTCTTTTTGACAGTTATGTTTTTTTGTATGCTTGTGCTTCTCTTGGCTTTGAGTTAGTTAGATAGATAAAAACAGTGAGACCAGAGCTTATGGCTTATCTCTCCTTGGCTCCCAGCAAGTTACTTGATCCGGACCCTCACCAGAGCCCCTCCCCTTCCATGCGATCCGGTCTGGTGCCCGCAATCTCCTCACACCCCATGCAATCCTAACAGAATCAGTCACAGCAGTGTTGTTTGCAGTCACAGTCAGCAGTGAGTTGATGATTTTAATATAAGAGCTCAGCTGTCTTAAGATCGCATGGGGTGTGGGGAGATCACGGGCACCGGATCCCATGGTAGGGGAGGGGCTAAGGTGAGGATCCGGATCAAGTAACTTCCTGGGAGCCAAGGGGAGATAAGACATAAGCTCTGGTCTCACTGTGTTTTTATCTATCTAACTCAAAGCCAAGAGAATCGCGAGCATAAAAAAAAGTAAACAACATAACTGACAAAAAGAACATTAAAGGGACAGTCTACAACCAAATTTTTATTGTTTAAAAAGATAGATAATCCCTTTATTACCCATTTCCCAGTTTTGCATAAGCAACACAGTTATAATAATACACGTTTTACTTCTGTGATTACCTTGTATCTAAGCCTCTGCAAACTGTCCCCTTATTTCAGTTCTTTTGACAGACATCCATTTTAGCCAATTAGAGCTGTCTCACTGGAACTCCACGTGCGTGAGCAGAGTGTTATCTATACGACACACATGAACTAACACTCTCTAGTGGTGAAAAACTGTCAAAATGCACTGAGAGAAGAGGCGGCCTTCAAGGGTATAGAAATTAGCATATGAACCTCCTAAATTTAGCTTTCAACTAAGAATACCAAAGAACAAAGCAACATTGGTGATAAAAGTAAATTGGTTAAAATTGCATTCTCTATCTGAATCATGAAAGTTTATTTTGGACTAGACTGTCCCTTTAATAATCATTCATTGTCATTGGAGTGGTCAGTCAGCAATTCACTCAATAGCAGCTGTAAACACGTTAAGTGAGTCAAGTGGCAGTCAGCTACAGCTAATAATATATATGATCAATAACCACTAGCAGCTATAACCATTAAATGTACTACCAATCAGTTCACTTCCAAGTTCCACTTCCAACATAAAGGTTCTTGTCCCACAATGCCCTCTTTTTTTTCTGATCCTCTAAAGCCAAGAGAAAGAGAAGCATTACCTTTGCCTTTCTCGCAAGTTAGTGGTTAAATAAATCACCAATATAACATGGAACTTAGGGTTAGACATTGTAACTTAACCGATTAATCGAAAAAATAATCGACCAACTAATCGATTATTAAAATAATCGTTAGTTGCAGCCCTAGAGCAGTTAATATGAGTCGGGATGAGTTTGCAGGAAAACTCTCTCTGCATCTCCGGACTCTAACTTTCATCCATGCTCTCACTGAGAGGCTGACAGGATTACTTAAAACTCCAGTCCCATTGCGAAGAGTACTACCCTCCATGAGAGACTATCTTGAACTTCTGACACTTCTCTGCCAACCTCCTGTGATGAAAGGCAAATAATGACTGGGGGATGAGGGAAATGGGGAGGTATTCAAGCCTTTGGCTGGGGTGTCTTTGCCTCCTCCTGGTGGCCAGGTTCTGTATTTCCCAAAAGTAATGAATGCAGCTGTGGACTCTTTAAGAAGAAAAAATCTCTCTTTTTAAGATTTTGGATTAGGACATAAGGAGTGAACCACAATTTCCTGGTCAATATTCTCCAGAGAATTTAGCAAAACCGCCTTATCCTGATGAAACACCAGGACACCAATTGAGACACGCAACGATTGATGGATTCGTCATCGCTCAGCTAAATCAAGTATGAGATGCGAGCGGAGAAACCGCGCAATGTTTACCATCACTAAATGGTAAATATTTTACAAATAAAGCGTCTTAAAAAAATGTAATCAATGTACCTCTGATTTTAAGAATTGTATATACTAGGCAGCAAATGGGTAAATTTTACAATCACTTTAATGTGAATAATTTCAATTACCGCATAAAAAAATGAAGGAATTGGCCAACAGCAAGCAAAGTATGCATTCTTGAATATCACCTAAAGATAAATTCCTCAGACACCAACTCAGATAAGGAATCGCATCAAAGAGTTGCTTTTTCTGCAGCGCAAGTGATACAGCTGGTTGAAACAGAAAACACCCTTTGCAGGAAGGCCCTTCCTGAGGTAACTTTCAAGCCTCCTATCTATTGGATCTCTGAAGGAAGTGCAGTCTTCCAGAGGAATCGTGGTTCTTTTTTGGCTAAAGTAGATACCTGAACTGGCTTGACAGCAGCAGAAACTGTAGGTGCACAACCTCTAGCAGAGGAACTAGAGGAAATACATTTACGCTTACACTTACTTGAAAGCGGCATAGTAGCCAGAATCTCGGAAATAGCGGTCTTTAAGTAATCCTTAAAACCTGAAGTAAACAAAGTAGCACCACCCTGTGCAGTATACACTGGCTGGGGACAAATTGGATTTACAGTACTAGGAACAGACAATTGGGACTGTAATACAGAATTTAAGAAAGTACTGCAAAGTTGAGCAGGAGAAAAGACAGTGACCAACTTGCAAAGCATTAATTTATTTAGTGAAAAAAACTAAATTTATGCTTACCTGAAAAATTTCTTTCTTTCTGGGCATGGAGAGTCCACAACATCATTCCAATTACAAGTGGGAAATTCAACTCCTGTCCAGCAGGAGGCAAAGAGCACCCCAGCAAAGCTGTTAAGTGTCAATTCCCTCAACCCTAATCCCCAGTCATTCAGCCAAAGGAAAATGGCAAAAGACGAAACACAAAAGGTATAGAGGTGCCCGAGTTTTATTTTTAAAAACTGCCGAACATAATTAAAAAAAAAATAAAGCGGGGTCGTGGACTCTCCATGTCCGGAAAGAAAGAAAGACATTTATCAGGTAAGCATACATTTTGTTTTCTTTCCTATAGCATGGAGAGTCCACAACGTCATTCCAATTACTAGTGGGAACCAATAGCCAAGCTAGAGGATACAGAATGAAAAGGGAGGGAGAACAAGGCAGGAGGACCTAAATAGAAGGCACCACCACTTGAAGAAAATTTCTCTCAAAAGAGGCCTTAGCCGAGGCAAAAGTATCATATTTGTAGAATTTGGAAAAAGTATGCAAAGAGGACCATGTTGCCGCCTTGCAAATCTGTTCCACAGAAGGTTCATTTTTGAAAGCCCAAGATGAGGAGACAGCCCTAGTGGAATGAGCCGTAATTCTCTCAGGAGGCTGCTGTCCAACTGTCTCATAAGCAAAACGAATCACACTTCTTAACCAGAGGGAAAGGGTAGTAGAAGTGGCCTTCTGACCCTTACGCTTTCCAGAGAAAACAACAAACAGGCATAAGATTGGCAAAAATCTTTAGTAGCTTGTAGGTAAAATTTTATCATCCAAGTTATGCTAAATATGTTCCTTATGAGAAGGATTAATGTTCCTGATTAATGTTTTGATCCGACACCACCTTAGGGAGAAACTCCAATTTAGTATGAAGGACCGCCTTATCTGTATGAAAAATAAGGTACTGGGAATCACACTGCTGAGCTGAAAGCTCAGAAACTCTGCAAGCGGAAGAAATAGCAAGGAGAAACAAAACCTTCCAAGATAAGAATTTTATATCAACAACATGCATCGGCTCAAACTGAGCCTGCTGCAAAACTTTAAACCTGTTGCTCCTCCTTGGAGCCTTAACCTAGTTCTTAAACACAGGCCTGATTCTGACCAGGGCCTGAACAAAAGCTTGAACATCAGGTAAATCTGCCAGACGTTTGTGCAAAAGAATAGTGCAGAAATCTAACCCTTAAGAGTACTGACTGACAAACCTTTCTCCGGGCCATTCTGAAGAAAAGATCAAATTTAGGGAATCCTCAGCCGGCTCCAGGAGAAACCCTTAGATTTGCACCAAAAAATGTATTCACGCCATACCTTATGGTAAATCTTGCGAGTAACAGGTTTACTAGTCTGAAGCATAGTATTAATGACCGCCTCAGAAAAACCATGTCTAGACAGGACTAGGTGTTCCATCTCCAAGCAGTCAGCTTCAGAGAATCTAGATTTGGATGGAGGAATGGAGCCTGAATTAAAAGGTCCTTCCTCAGAGGTAACCTCCAAGGTGGAAGAGATGACATCTTCACCAGATCCGCGAACCAGATCCTGCAAGGACAGGCAGGAGCTATTAGAATCACAGACGCTCTCTCCTGTTTGAAACGAGCAATGACTCGTGGAAGGAGAGCAAACGGGTATGCTAGACTGAAATTCCAAGGAACCTTGACCTTGATTCGTACTTTGGAAGCTATGCGTTTTGACAAGACGCCATCAGATCAGACTCCGGAACCCCCCACCTGAGGGTTATCCTTGAGAACACTTCCGGAAGGAGAGCCCACTCTCTAGGATGAAAAGTCTGTCTGCTCAGAAAATCCGCCTCCCAATTGTCCACTCCTGGAATGTGGATGTCAGATAGGAGGCAATCGTGATCTTCCACCCACTGCAGAATGCGAGTCACCTCCTTCATGGCCAAGGAACTCAGAGTTCCTCCCTGGTGGTTGATGCAAGCCACTGAGGTGATGTTGTCCGACTGGAATCTGATAAACCGGAGCTGGCAAGACATTGAAAAATGGTCTCAACGCCAAGATGTTTATGGGAAGAGAAGACTCTTCCCAAGACCACATGCCCTGAGCTTTTAGAGAACCCCAAACAGCTCCCCCCAGCCTAACAGGCTGGCATCCGTAGTCACAATCACCCAGGAAGATCTCAGGAAGCAAGTGCCCCGAGACAGATGTTCCTGTGAAATCCACCACAAGAGAGAGTCTCTTGTTAGGGGATCCAGATTTATCATCTGCGATAAATCTGAATGGTCTCTGTTCCATTGACTGAGCATGCAAAGCTGCAGCGATCGCAGATGGAACCAAGCAAAAGGAATCACCTACATGCATTGAGCCAATGATCAGGAAAATCTTCATGGACAGGGAATCTATGATTGTCCCCAGGAAACACACTCTTGTAGCTGAAACTAGAGAACTCTCTTCCAGATTCACTTTCCACCCGTAGGAACGTAGTAAAGACAACAACATGACGCCTGAGCCAAGATGTCATCTAGGTAAGGCGCCACAGCAATTCCCTGGGATCTGACCACTGCCAGAAGAGCCCCAAGAACCTTTGTGAATATTCTGGGTGCCGTGGCAAGACCAAACGGAAGTGCGACAAACTGGAAATGTTTGTCCAGAAAGGCAAACCTTAGAAACTGGTGATGATCCCTGTGAATGGGAACATGGAGATACGCGTCCTTGAGGACTATGGTCGTCATGAATTGACCTTCCTGAACCAATGGAAGGATGGAACAAATACTTTCCATTTTGAAGGACAGAACCCTGAGAAATGTGTTGAGGTATTTTAGGTCTAGGATGGGACGGAAAGTTCCCTCCTTTTTTGGAACCACAAAAAGATTTGAATAGAATCCTTGTCCCTGTTCCTCTACAGGAACTGGAACAATTACTCCCAGGGAGGATAGGTCCTCTACATAGTTTAAAGTTTAAGAAGGCCTTCCTCTTTACTTGGTTTGAGGATAGTCTTGACAGGAGAAATCTGCCCCTTGGAGGGCAAGACTTGAATCCTATTCTGTAACCTTGGGATACTATGTCCACAGCCCACGGATCTGGGACATTGCGTATCCAAGCTTGCTGAAAAAGAGAAAGCCTGCCACCTCACTTAACCCAAAATTGGATTGGGGGCAGACCCTTCATGCCGATTTAGAATTAGTTGAAGGCTTCTTGTTTTGCTTTGCCTTATTCCAACGCTGGCTGGACTTCCAAGAGGACCTGGGTTGGTCTGGTTTGGAGGAAGACTTTTGTCCTTTAAAGTTGTGAAAGGAACGAAAAATAGAAGTCTGTCGACCCTTAGGTCTATTCTTCTTGTCCTGAGGTAGGAAAGATCCCTTTCCACCCGTAATCTCTAAGATGATTTCTGCCTGACCAGGACCAAATAGGGTTTTACCTTTATAAGGTAAAGCCAAAAGCTTGGCATTTGAAGATACATCAGCCGACCAAAATTTTAACCACAGAGCTTTGCGAGCTAGGACAGTGAAGCTAGACATCTTAGCTCCCAGTCTAATTACCTGCATGTTTGCATCGCAGAAAAACGTATTGGCAAATTTTAGAGCCTTGATCCTATCTTGGATCTCCTCAAACGTAGTCTCTTCTGATATCAGATCAGACAGGGCATCGCACCAATAAGATACTGCACCCGCAACCCTAGCAATGCTTGCAGCAGGTTACCACAGTAATCCTTGATGGATGTACATCTTTTTTTAATAAGCCTCTAGCTTATTATCTATAGGATCCTTAAAAGCACAACTATCCTCTATAGGAATAGTAATTCTTTTAGCTAGAGTAGAGATAGCTCCTTCTACCTTAGGCACTGTACGCCATGAGTCGCGAATGGAGTTGGCTACAGGAAACTTTTTTTAAAAAAAACAGGGGACGGTGAAAATGGTATCCCTAGCTTATCCCATTCCTGAGCTATAATCTCTGACTTCTTATCCGGAACAGGAAAAACTTCAACAGAAGTAGGAGAATCAAACTCTTAAGTTTAGATGACTTTTTAGGGTTGACAACGCCAGAAGGTTCGGAGTCGTCCAAAGTAGCTAGAACCTCCTTCAGCAGTAATCGGAGGTGTTCAAGCTTAAATTGGAAGATAACTTCTTCAGTTTCTGCAGAATCTTCTCCCATCATGTCAGTCTGAAATTTCACTCTCAGAAGCTACTGAGGTATCCTCCTCGTCAGACCTAGGGGAGAGGTTGACCAGCGCAGATTTAGAGAGGTCAAAAACCTTACTAGCAGACATTTTTTTTTCTCCCTCTTACACTGTCCTGAAGAAGGAAAAACAGATAAAGCTGCAGATACAGCCGAAGTTATCTGTGCAGCAAAATCCCCTGGTAAATAAACACCCCCAGGAGGATGAGAGGAAACAGAAGGCACTGAATGAGAAACAATTAAGGCTTGGGACGTTGGTGGAGAAAGCAGAGGCATGTCACGCACAGCATTATCCTGAGAGAAAAGGAGGCTCAGAAGCGAGTAAAATTTGTCTTTAAACTTTAAAGTTCTAGCTCTAAACATAGCAAGCATTTAATCATTTAAATAGACAGATCCTGTTCTTTGTCCATAGCTACAGAAATCAGATCCACTAAATTAGAATTTAAATAAAATCTTTTTGAAATAAACTGTTCCCACAGAACGTTAATGTACATATAAAAAAACATCCGTAGCACTTAAATCAACCTCAGACTGCCTGAGGCTCCTACCGTGACAGGACTGAAAAACCCACTAGTAAGAGGAAGCGAGACTCTCCTACAGAGTTCCTCTCCTCTTGGAAGACGATCCGATCTTTGAAGAATAAGGTGCAAAGCCGACACACCAAAACTCACTAAACTCCACTCTGTACAACCCGGAAGAGCTGAGAGTCACGTGAACGGGTTATAGAAAATAAACTGCGCCACAAATCTGCAGTTAACTAGCGTGCAAGTTTACACAGTAACGCATCAATGACAGGTAATGGTAAACTCAGTACAATCATCACCTTAGTATGTTAATTGAGGAAGCAGAAAAACATAATTTATGCTTACCTGATAAATTCCTTTCTCCTGTAGTGTAGTCAGTCCACGGGTCATCATTACTTCTGGGATATTAACTCCTCCCCAACAGGAAGTGCAAGAGGATCACCCAAGCAGAGCTGCTATATAGCTCCTCCCCTCTACGTCACACCCAGTCATTCGACCGAGAACGAGAAAGGAGAAACTATAGGGTGCAGTGGTGACTGGAGTATAATTTAAAAATTTAGACCTGCCATAAAAAACAGGGCGGGCCGTGGACTGACTACACTACAGGAGAAAGGAATTTATCAGGTAAGCATAAATTATGTTTTCTCCTGTTAAGTGTAGTCAGTCCACGGGTCATCATTACTTCTGGGATACCAATACCAAAGCTAAAGTGCACGGATGACGGGAGGGACAGGCAGGATCTTTATACGGAAGGAACCACTGCCTGAAGAACCTTTCTCCCAAAAACAGCCTCCGAAGAAGCAAAAGTGTAAAATTTGGAAAAAGTATGAAGAGAAGACCAAGTTGCAGCCTTGCAAATCTGTTCAACAGAGGCCTCGTTCTTAAAGGCCCAAGTGGAAGCCACAGCTCTAGTGGAATGAGCTGTAATTCTTTCAGGAGGCTGCTGTCCAGCAGTCTCATAGGCTAAACGTATTATGCTACGAAGCCAAAAAGAGAGAGAGGTAGCAGAAGCTTTTTGACCTCTCCTCTGTCCAATAAACGACAAACAGGGAAGAAGTTTGGCGAAAATCTTTAGTTGCCTGCAAATAAAATTTCAGGGCACGGACAACATCTAGATTGTGCAGAAGCCGTTCCTTCTTTGAAGAAGGGTTAGGACACAATGATGGCACAACAATCTCTTGATTGATATTCTTGTTAGTGACAACCTGAGGCAAAAACCCAGGTTTAGTACGCAGAACTACCTTATCTGAATGAAAAATCAGATACGGGGAATCACAATGTAAGGCTGATAACTCAGACACTCTACGAGCCGAGGAAATAGCCATCAAAAACAGAACTTTCCAAGATAACAGCTTGATATCAATGGAATGAAGGGGTTCAAACGGAACACCCTGTAAAACGTTAAGAACTAAGTTTAAGCTCCATGGTGGAGCAACAGTTTTAAACACAGGCTTAATCCTGGCCAAAGCCTGGCAAAAAGCCTGAACGTCTGGAACCTCTGACAGACGTTTGTGTAAAAGAATGGACAAAGCTGAGATCTGTCCCTTTAAGGAACTAGCAGATAAACCCTTTTCTAAACCTTCTTGTAGAAAAGACAATATCCTAGGAATCCTAACCTTACTCCATGAGTAACTCTTGGATTCGCACCAATGTAAGTATTTACGCCATATTTTATGGTAAATCTTTCTGGTAACAGGCTTCCTAGCCTGTATTAAGGTATCAATAACTGACTCCGAAAAAACCACGCTTTGATAAAATCAAGCGTTCAATTTCCAAGCAGTCAGCTTCAGAGAAATTAGATTTTGATGTTTGAAAGGACCCTGAATTAGAAGGTCTCAGAGGCAGAGACCAAGGTGGACAGGATGACATGTCCACTAGATCTGCATACCAGGTCCTGCGTGGCCACGCAGGCGCTATCAGAATCACCGATGCTCTCTCCTGTTTGATCCTGGCAATCAATCGAGGAAGCATCGGGAAGGGTGGAAACACATAGGCCATCCCGAAGGTCCAAGGTTCTGTCAAAGCATCTACCAGGACTGCTCCCGGGTCCCTGGACCTGGACCCGTAACAAGGAAGCTTGGCGTTCTGGCGAGACGCCATCAGATCTATCTCTGGTTTGCCCCAAAGTCGAAGTATTTGGGCAAAGATCTCCGGATGAAGTTCCCACTCCCCCGGATGAAAAGTCTGACGACTTAGGAAATCCGCCTCCCAGTTCTCCACTCCAGGAATGTGGATCGCTGACAGGTGGCAAGAGTGAGACTCTGCCCAGCGAATTATCTTTGATACTTCCATCATCGCTAGGGAGCTTCTTGTCCCTCCTTGATGGTTGATGTAAGCTACAGTCGTGATATTGTCCGACTGAAACCTGATGAACCCCCGAGTTGTTAACTGAGGCCAAGCCAGAAGGGCATTGAGAACTGCTCTCAATTCCAGAATGTTTATTGGAAGGAGACTCTCCTCCTGAGTCCATGATCCCTGAGCCTTCAGGGAATTCCAGACAGCGCCCCAACCTAGTAGGCTGGCGTCTGTTGTTACAATTGTCCAATCTGGTCTGCTGAATGGCATCCCCCTGGACAGATGTGGCCGAGAAAGCCACCATAGAAGAGAATTTCTGGTCTCTTGATCCAGATTCAGAGTAGGGGACAAATCTGAGTAATCCCCATTCCACTGACTTAGCATGCACAATTGCAGCGGTCTGAGATGTAGGCGTGCAAAGGGTACTATGTCCATTGCCGCTACCATTAAGCCGATTACCTCCATGCATTGAGCCACTGACGGGTGTTGAATGGAATGAAGGACACGGCAAGCATTTTGAAGCTTTGTTAACCTGTCTTCTGTCAGGTAAATCTTCATTTCTACAGAATCTATAAGAGTCCCCAAGAAGGGAACCCTTGTGAGTGGGAAGAGAGAACTCTTCTCTTCGTTCACCTTCCACCCATGCGACCTAGAAATGCCAGTACTAACTCTGTATGAGACCTGGCAGTTTGAAAGCTTGACGCTTGTATCAGAATGTCATCTAGATACGGAGCCACCGAAATTCCTCGCGGTCTTAGTACCGCCAGAAGAGAGCCCAGAACCTTTGTGAAGATTCTTGGAGCCGTAGCCAACCCGAACGGAAGAGCTACAAACTGGTAATGCCTGTCTAGGAAGGCAAACCTTAGATACCGGTAATGATCTTTGTGAATCGGTATATGAAGGTAGGCATCCTTTAAATCCACAGTGGTCATGTACTGACCCTTTTGGATCATGGGTAAGATTGTCCGAATAGTTTCCATTTTGAACGATGGTACTCTTAGGAATTTGTTTAGGATCTTTAAATCCAAGATAGGTCTGAAGGTTCCTTCTTTCTTGGGAACCACAAACAGATTTGAGTAAAACCCTTGTCCGTGTTCCGACCGCGGAACCGGATGGATCACTCCCATTAGTAAAAGATCTTGTACACAGCGTATAAACGCCTCTTTCTTTATCTGGTTTGTTGACAACCTTGAAAGATGAAATCTCCCTTTTGGGGGAGAGGCTTTGAAGTCCAGAAGATATCCCTGAGATATGATCTCTAACGCCCAGGGATCCTGGACATCTCTTGCCCAAGCCTGGGCGAAGAGAGAGAGTCTGCCCCCCACTAGATCCGTTCCCAGATCGGGGGCCCTCACTTCATGCTGTCTTAGGGGCAGCAGCAGGTTTCCTGGCCTGCTTGCCCTTGTTCCAGGGCTGGTTAGGTTTCCAGCCTTGTCTGTAGCGAGCAACAGCTCCTTCCTGTTTTGGTGCAGAGGAAGTTGATGCTGCTCCTGCCTTGAAGTTACGAAAGGCACGAAAATTAGACTGTCTAGCCCTAGGTTTGGCTCTGTCTTGAGGCAGGGCATGGCCTTTACCTCCTGTAATGTCAGCGATAATTTCCTTCAAACCGGGCCCGAATAAGGTCTGCCCTTTGAAAGGTATGTTAAGTAATTTAGATTTAGAAGTAACATCAGCTGACCAGGATTTTAGCCACAGCGCTCTGCGTGCCTGAATGGCGAATCCGGAATTCTTAGCCGTAAGTTTAGTTAAATGTACTACGGCATCAGAAATAAATGAATTAGCTAGCTTAAGAGCTTTAAGCTTGTGTGTAATCTCATCCAATGGAGCTGATTCAAGGGTCTCTTCCAGAGACTCAAACCAAAATGCTGCTGCAGCCGTGACAGGCGCAATGCATGCAAGGGGTTGTAATATAAAACCTTGTTGAACAAACATTTTCTTAAGGTAACCCTCTAACTTTTTATCCATTGGATCTGAAAAGGAGCAGCTATCCTCCACCGGGATAGTGGTACGCTTAGCTAAAGTGGAAACTGCTCCCTCCACCTTAGGGACCGTTTGCCATAAGTCCCGTGTGGTGGCGTCTATTGGAAACATCTTTCTGAATATAGGAGGGGGTGAGAAAGGCACACCGGGTCTATCCCACTCCTTAGTAACAATTTCAGTAAGTCTTTTAGGTATTGGAAAAACGTCAGTACTCGACGGTACCGCAAAATATGTATCCAACCTACACATTTTTTCTGGTATTGCAACTGTGTTACAATCATTCAGAGCCGCTAACACCTCCCCTAGTAATACACGGAGGTTTTCCAGCTTAAACTTAAAATTTGAAATGTCTGAATCCAGTTTATTTGGATCAGATCCGTCACCCGCAGAATGAAGCTCTCCGTCCTCATGTTCTGCAAATTGTGACGCAGTATCTAACATGGCCCTAATATTATCAGCGCACTCTGTTCTCACCCCAGAGTGATCTCGCTTACCTCTAAGTTCTGGTAATTTAGACAAAACTTCAGTCATAACATTAGCCATGTCCTGTAGTGTGATTTGTAATGGCCGCCCTGAAGTACTCTGCGTTACAATATCACGCACCTCCCGAGCGGGAGATGCAGGAACTGACACGTGAGGCAAGTTAGTCAGCATAACTTCCCCCTCGTTGTTTGGTGAATGATGTTCAATTTGTACAGAATGACTCTTATTCAAAGTAGCATCAATGCAATTAGTACATAAATTTCTATTGGGCTCCACCTTGGCTTTTGCACATATAGCACAGAGATATTCCTCTGAGTCAGACATGTTTAACAAACTAGCAATTAAACTAGCAAGCTTGGAAATACTTTTCACTCAAATTACAAGTATTATGGAAAACGCACTGTGCCTTTAAGAAGCACAGAAAAAAATTATGACAGTTTAATAATAAGGAACCGGAAAAATTATAAAAACCAGATTTTTCCCAGTAAAGGCATAACTTTAGCAAAGGATTGCCCCCATTAGTAATGGATAACTAACCCTTAATAGCGGAAAAAAATGTACAAAATATAAACGTTTTTTATCACAGTCAAAGCACAATCTCACAGGTCTGCTGTGAGTGATTACCTCCCTCAAAATAATTTTTGAAGACCCTTGAGCTCTGTAGAGACGATCCGGATCATGCAGGAAGAGAAACAGACTTTTGACTGAATTTTTGATGCGTAGCAAAAGCGCCAAAATAGGCCCCTCCCCCTCACCCACAGCAGTGAGGGAAGTTCAGTAAACTGTCTTAAATTAAAATAAACGACAGCCAAGTGGAAAAACAGTGCCCAAAAACAATTTTTCACCCAGTACCTCAGATAATTAAACAATTTAGCATGCCAGCAAAAACGTTTAAAATCAAATAACATGAAATGTCATTAAACAGCCTGTTGCTAGACGTTCCCACTGCAAGTTAGGCTAAAAATTATATGCATATAGTATTACCCAGAGAAGTGCCATTCCCCAGAATACTGAAGTGTACACATATATACATAAACAGCCTGATACCAGTTGCTACTACTGCATTTAAGGCTGAACTTACATTATATCGGTATTGGCAGTATTTTCTCAGTCAATTCCATTTCTCAGAAAATAATATACTGCAACATACCTCTTTGCAGGTGAACCTGCCCGCTGTCCCCTGATCTGAAGTTTACCTCACTCCTCAGAATGGCCGAGAACAGCAAAATGAATCTTAGCTACGCCGGCTAAAATCATCCAAAAACTCAGGTAGATTCTTCTTCAAATTCTACCTGAGAAGGAACAACACACTCCGGTGCTGTTTTAAAATAACAAACTTTTGATTGAAGATATAAAAACTAAGTATAATCACCACAGTCCTCTCACACATCCTATCTATTAGTTGGGTGCAAGAGAATGACTGGGTGTGACGTAGAGGGGAGGAGCTATATAGCAGCTCTGCTTGGGTGATCCTCTTGCACTTCCTGTTGGGGAGGAGTTAATATCCCAGAAGTAATGATGACCCGTGGACTGACTACACTTAACAGGAGAAATAGTAGCAACAAACTTACAGTACAGGATAAGCACTAAGGGCTAGATTACAAGTGGAGCGCTAAATTATCTTGCTACCTCGAACAGGCAAAAATCTGCCCATTTGCAGGAGTGTGGTAATTAACCAGCTATTACAATATTAGCACTCCAATCTCTGGTTAATTTTCTAATTGGTGGGAATGAGGTGTTAGAAAAAAAAAAGTGCCTTTACATTGCAGTCTATGGCAACTGTGTGCTCCCAGTAAATATATTACACAGGAGAGGCTATAGGTAACACACTCCAAATAGGGGGCGCTAGAGATGAAAAACAACCTGTAAAATAATAATATATGTGAATGATATGCAGATATGCTCGTGATAATTAAATACAAATATGTACAGTTCTTGAAGTAAGGAACTTTCAAGATTAATGTCCAAATTTGAAAAATAGTGGAGCAGTTTGTTGTCAAAAAAGTCAATTCATCCACTATGGGTACAGAACGGTCACAGGTGTGTGGCAGCACTCTCCTCACACCTCAGTGTCGGGTGATCTAAAGCAGGAAGTAGAGACACAAAAAAGGAGGCGCCTGTGTGTATCAATAGCAAACTAAATGAGGGCAGAAAAAGACCCCTGATACAGGGTACTCACATTTAATCTAAGCACTTATATAGTGCTATTAGGAGCGAACTGGGTATTTATAGCCACCCAGCTGACTGATGTTTGGCAACACTCTCCTCACACCTTGGTATCGGGTGATACCAGCTCACATTATCGTGCGCTGGTATTAGAAAGTGGAGCGCTATTATCGCTTGCACACAATCGATATTTAGTGCTCCACTTGTAATCTAGCTATAAGTGTTTATATATGCATCGGTTGCTAAAGGTTAAAAAAAAAAAAAAAAAAACTTCCAAAATTTTGTTACCACAACAATAAACACTCAGCAGAAGGTGATGCAAACGATGGCTGCCAGCAGTGCGGAAACAGAAGAGAAGAGTGCGCGAAAATAAAGCTAGAAGACTGGATTTAAACTTCTGATGCAGACACAAATAACCCCCACAGTGCGCTCAGTGAGATCCTGCAATGCACGCTATTAATACTGGCCCCGACATCTCTATAGCTCTCACTCTGTCCCCCATCGCCTAAAAATCCTTCTCTCAGGAACGTATTCAATGAGGAGCATTAACCGGCACAACTGCAAGGAGAAAGGTCAAAAATTTAAAGTGGCAACAGTTAAACACACACACACACACACACACACACTGAGCAACCTGAACATGCAAATAAATTATACATTGCAATAAAAAAAAACAGAATTTATGCTTACCTGATAAATTACTTTCTCTTGCGGTGTATCCAGTCCACGGATTCATCCTTACTTGTGGGATATTCTCATTCCCTACAGGAAGAGGCAAAGAGAGCACACAGCAGAGCTGTCCATATAGCTCCCCCTCTGGCTCCGCCCCCCAGTCATTCGACCGACGGTTAGGAGAAAAAGGAGAAACCATAGGGTGCCGTGGTGACTGTAGTTTAAACAAGAAATTTTAACCTGACTTAATTGCCAGGGCGGGCCGTGGACTGGATACACCGCAAGAGAAAGTAATTTATCAGGTAAGCATAAATTCTGTTTTCTCTTGCAAGGTGTATCCAGTCCATTCATCCTTACTTGTGGGATACCAATACCAAAGCTTTAGGACACGGATGAAGGGAGGGAACAAGACAGGTAACCTAAACGGAAGGCACTACTGCTTGCAAAACCTCTCCCCCAAAAATAGCCTCCGAAGAAGCAAAAGTATCGAATTTGTAAAATTTGGCAAAAGTATGCAGTGAAGACCAAGTCGCTGCCTTACAAATCTGTTCAACAGAAGCCTCATTCTTGAAAGCCCAAGTGGAAGCCACAGCTCTGGTGGAATGAGCTGTAATTCGTTCAGGAGGCTGCTGCCCATCAGTCTCATAAGCCAATCGGATGATGCTTTTCAACCAGAAGGAAAGAGAGGTAGCAGTCGCTTTTTGACCTCTCCTCTTACCGGAATAGACAACAAACAAAGATGATGTTTGTCTGAAATCCTTAGTTGCTTGTAAATAGAATTTCAAAGCAGGAACCACATCAAGATTGTGTAAAAGCCGTTCCTTCTTAGAAGCTGGATTAGGACACAGGGAAGGAACAATGATTTCCTAGTTAATGTTCTTATTAGAAACAACTTTAGGAAGAAAACCAGGTTTGGTACGCAAAACTACCTTATCTGCATGGAACACCAGATAGGGTGAATTACACTGCAAAGCAGACAATTCTGAAACTCTTCGAGCAGAAGATATAGCTACCAAAAACAAAACTTTCCAAGATAATAACTTAATATCTATGGAATGTAAAGGTTCAAACGGAACCCCTTAAAGAACTGAAAGAACTAAATTTAGACTCCATGGAGGAGCCACAGGTTTATAGACAGGCTTGATTCTGACTAAAGCCTGTGCAAACGCTTGAACATCTGGTACTTCTGCCAGATGCTTGTGTAAAAGGATAGACAGAGCGGATATCTGTCCCTTTAAGGAACTAGCTGACAAACCTTTCTCCAATCCTTCTTGGAGAAAAGACAATATCCTTGGAATCCTAATCTTACTCCACGAGTAACCCTTGGATTCACACCAACAAAGATATTTCCGCCATATCTTATGGTAAATTTTCCTGGTGACAGGCTTTCTAGCTTGGATCAGAGTATCTATGACTGATTCAGAGAACCCACACTTGGATAGAATTAAGCGTTCAATCTCCAAGCAGTCAGCTGCAGAGAAACTAGATTTGGATGCTTGCATGGACCCTGTATTAGAAGATCCTGCCTCATTGGCAGTGTCCATGGTGGGACAGATGACATGTCCACTAGGTCTGCATACCACGTCCTGCATGGCCACGCAGGCGCTATCAGAATTACCGAGGCCTTCTCCTGTTTGATTCTGGCTACCAGCCGAGGGAGAAGGGGAAACGGTGGAAAGACATAAGCCAGATTGAAGGACCAAGGCGCTACAAGAGCATCTATCAATGCCGCCTTGGGGTCCCTGGACCTGGATCCGTAAAGAGGAAGTTTGGTGTTCTGACGGGACGTCATCAGATCCAACTCTGGAATGTCCCATAGCTGGGTCAGCTGAGCAAAAACCTCTGGGTGGAGTTCCCACTCCCCCGGGTGAAAAGTCTGACGACTTAGGAAATCCGCTTCCCAGTTGTCTACTCCTGGGATGTGAATTGCAGATAGATGGCAAGAGGGATCCTCCATCCACCTGATTATCTTGGTTACTTCCTTCATCGCTAAGGAACTCTTTGTTCCTCCCTGATGATTGATGTATGCTACAGTCGTGATGTTGTCCGACTGAAATCTGATGAATTTGGCCGCCGCTAGCTGAGGCCATGCCTGGAGCGTGTTGAATATCGCTCTCAGTTCCAAAATGTTTATCGGGAGAAGAGACTCTTCCCGAGACCATAGGCCCTGAGCTTTCAGGGAGCCCCAGACCGCGCCCCAGCCTAACAGACTGACGTCGGTCGTTACAATGATCCACTCCGGTCTGCGGAAGCACATTTCCTGAGACAGGTGATCCTGAGACAACCACCAGAGAAGAGAATCTCTGGTTTTCTGGTCCAGTTGGATTTGAGGAGACAAATCTGCATAATCCCCATTCCACTGTTTGAGCATGCACAATTGCAGTGGCCTGAGATGAATTCGAGCAAAAGGGACTACGTCCATTGCTGCTACCATTAATCCGATTACCTCCATGCACTGAGCTACAGATGGCCGAGGAATGGAATGAAGAGCTCGGCAAATACTTAAAAGCTTTAACCTTCTGACCTCCGTCAGAAATATTTTCATTTCTACCGAGTCTATTAATGTTCCCAGGAAGGGAACCCTTGTGAGCGGGGACAGAGAACTTTTTTTCGGTGTTCACCTTCCACCCGTGAGACCTTAGAAAGGCCAGAACAATATCCGTATGAGCCTTGGCTGTGGGAAAAGACGACGCCTGTATTAAGATGTCGTCCAGATAAGGTGCTACTGCAATGCCCCGCGGTCTTAGTACCGCTAGAAGGGACCCTAGCACTTTTGTGAAAATTCTGGGAGCGGTGGCCAACCCGAAGGGAAGGGCCACGAACTGGTAATGCTTGTCCAGAAAAGCGAACCTTAGGAACTGATGGTGATCTTTGTGGATAGGAATATGAAGGTACGCATCCTTTAGATCCACGGTAGTCTTATATTGACCTTCCTGGATCATCGGTAAGATTGTCCGAATGGTCTCCATTTTGAATGATGAAACTCTGAGGAATTTGTATAGAATTTTTAGATCCAGGATTGGCCTGAAAGTTCCTTCCTTTTTGGGAACCGCAAACAGTAAAAACCCAGTGCTGTAATTGGAACTGGATATATCACTCCAATCTGGAGTAGATCTTCTACACAGCGTAAGAACGCCTCTTTCTTTGTCTGGTCTGTAGACAGACGAGAAATGTGGAACCCCTTAGAGGAGAGTCCTTGAATTCTAGAAGATATCCCTGAGCAACGATCTCTAATGCCTAGGGATCGGGAACATCTCTTGCCCAAGCCTGAGCAAAGAGAGAGAGTCTGCCCCCTACCAGATCCGGTCCCGGATCGGGGGCTACCCCTTCATGCTGTCTTAGTAGCAGCCGCAGGCTTTTTGGCCTGTTTACCCTTGTTCCAGCCCTGCAAAGGTTTCCAGGTTGCCTTGGGCTGTGAAGCGTTACCTTCTTGCTTTGCGGTTGCAGAGGTTGAAGCAGGACCGCTCCTGAAGTTGCGAAAGGAACGAAAATTAGCCTTGTTTTTAGCCTTAAAAGGCCTATCTTGCGGGAGGGCATGGCCCTTTCCCCCAGTGATATCCGAAATAATCTCTTTCAACTCGGGCCCGAAAAGGGTCTTTCCCTTGAAAGGAATATTCAGTAATTTTGTCTTGGACGACACATCGGCCGACCATGATTTGAGCCAAAGCGCTCTGCGCGCCATGATGGCAAAACCAGAATTTTTCGCCGCTAACTTAGCTAATTGCAAAGCGGCATCTGTGATAAAAGAATTAGCCAGTTTTAGAGCATTAATTCTATCCATGACTTCGTCATATGAAGTCTCCCTCTGGAGCCACTGCAGTAGTTACAGGAATAATGCAGGCAATAGGTTGGAGAAGGAAACCTTGTTGAACAAATATTTTCTTTAGTAAACCTATTTTTTTATCCATAGGATCTTTGAAAGCACAACTGTCTTCAATTGGTATGGTTGTGCGCTTGGCTAGTGTTGAAACTGCCCCCTCTACCTTAGGGACCGTCTGCCACGTGTCCCGCCTGGGATCAGTTATGGGGAACATTTTCTTAAAGCTAGGGGGGGGAACAAAAGGTACAAGGTATCGCTTGAGCGGGCGTAACTGGCGATGACACATGGGGAGAGGAAGGCGGACTATCCTCATTACCTTCAGTCAAAGAATCATCTAGGGCTATATTTTTAAGTGACACAATATGATCTTTAAAGTGTATAGACACATTAGTGCACTTGGGACACATTTTGAGTGGGGGTTCCACCATGGCTTCTGAACACATAGAGCAAGGCTTTTCCTTAGTGTCAGACATGTTTAACAGATTAGTATTATACACAAGTAGGCTTGGAAAAACACTTTATCAAGTAAAAAATACAATTTGCAATAAATGGTACTGTGCCTTTAAGAAATAAAAGCGCACACAATTTTACAAAACGGTGAAAAATGAACCAAATCTCTTGAATTTTTTACAGTATGTGCCTAATGCTTCGATATGATTGCACAGCAAGTTTCAGCCTGATTAACCCTTTAATGCCCAAACCGGAGCCGCCTAAAGCAAACAACCGGTTAATAAACTACAGCACCTTGCCACAGCAGCCTGCTGTGGCCCTACCTTCCCTTAAGGATTGGATTTGAGAAAATCAAGCCTCCTGAAGTCCTCAAGCAGTCTCTGGACCCATGTGAAGCAGCATGCAAGGAAATCTGTCAGAATAAACTGCGCAACTGAGGCGCGAAATTAGGCCCCTCCCACTCCACAGCTGTGGGGCCTTCAGAACCCAATTTAGGTGACTAAAAATAATGCCATGTGGAATAAAACCCCAATAAACACACCAAAAGTGCTTAAAAAGTGTCAATAAAGAGTATTTTGCTAAATAAAATAATCGATTGCCCTGCAAAAGTGATAACCAGTCTATTGAGCCCTCTTAAATAAGCCTCTAGTTCTATACTAAGTCTCAGAACATGGCTTACCCTTCCCACATGGGGAATCTTGTCAGTCTTCTAGCATTATCTTGTCTTGACTAGAAAAAAGATGACTGAAACATACCTCAAAGCAGTTAAGCCTGCAAACTGTTCCCCCCAACTGAAGTTTTCTGGTACTCCTCAGTCCTGTGTGGGAACAGCAATGGATTTTAGTTACAACATGCTAAAATCATTTTCCTCTCAACAGAATTCTTCATCATATTTCTGCCAGAGAGTAAATAGCACAAACCGGTACTATTTAAAAATAACAAACTTTGGATTGAAGATATAAAACTACAAATCTAACACCACATTCACTTTACCCTCCCGTGGAGATGCTACTTGTTAGAGCGGCAAAGAGAATGACTGGGGGGCGGAGCCAGAGGGGGAGCTATATGGACAGCTCTGCTGTGTGCTCTCTTTGCCACTTCCTGTAGGGAATGAGAATATCCCACAAGTAAGGATGAATCCGTGGACTGGATACACCTTGCAAGAGAAATAACCTGTTTCACTGATAAGGAGCTTAGCCAGAAGCTAATAGCCGAGCTGTGTAAATGATCTGCTGTACACTGGTGTATGTACCTACTGATAGCCTGCAGGATGTGTGAGGATTGCAGATACTTACCCAGCCAAAGCCTCTGATCTTACCCTGATTTAGGATGAGGATACAGTAGAGAGGGCTTTCATTAATGTACTAGACAGTAGAGGATCTACTGAGGGAGTACATCAACATGGCCAGACAGGAGAAGGCTAAATGACCAGTCCCAGAAACACCTGTGGCAGGGCTTGTAACCACGACTCCCACAGGAGATTTACATTGCACAACCAGTACTCTCCTATGCCCCTCTCTTCCAAGTTTCACCTTATGAGGGGAATGTGGGAACAAATTCCTTAAATAAAATTCTGAGCACCTCCATGTTCACCTGCTAATAGCAAGGCAAAGAAAGACTGGGACATACAGGGAAGTAGGATGGATATTAAAGCTTTCGGAGTAGGGTGTCTTTGCCTCCTCCTGGTTACCAGGTGATGAACTCCCAACAATAAGAAGTCGTGGACTCTCATCACCTTAAGAAAGAAAAATATGTTTGCATGAAAAGTTAAAGCTATTTAAATTGAGACTGAAACTAGAGTGCAATGTTAGCTTGTGCACAGTTCTTGGCTAGTGATATGTTGCTTACAGGCTGATAAGGACAGCTACCAAAGATGTAATGGCATGTACCTCAAGCATAAAAAAACATTGTACTTGAAATTAAATACTGTAGTAATCCTTGAAGATCATAGTAAATCTTAAACGTTAATCTGGATCACTGGGAATATTATCATCATTTATTTGTGTACCGCCGCAAAATTGTGTAGTACAGAGATAAGGGTATACAATGACAAGGATGTGTGATAAGATACAAAAAACAAATTTATGCTTACCTGATAAATTTATTTCTCTTGTGGTGTATCCAGTCCACGGATTCATCCATTACTTGTGGGATATTCTCCTTCCCAACAGGAAGCTGCAAGAGGATCACCCACAGCAGAGCTGTCTATATAGCTCCTCCCCTAACTGCCACCTCCCAGTCATTCGACCGAAGACAAGCAAGAGAAAGGAGAAACTATAGGGTGCAGTGGTGACTGTAGTTTAAAAATTAAAAAATACCTGCCTTAAAATGACAGGGCGGGCCGTGGACTGGATACACCACAAGAGAAATAAATTTATCAGGTAAGCATAAATTTTGTTTTCTCTTGTAACGTGTATCCAGTCCACGGATTCATCCATTACTTGTGGGATACCAATACCAAAGCTATAGGACACGGATGAAGGGAGGGACAAGGCAGGCGCTTAAATGGAAGGCACCACTGCCTGTAAGACCTTTCTTCCAAAAATAGCCTCCGAAGAAGCAAAAGTATAAAATTTGTAGAATTTAGAAAAAGTATGAAGCGAAGACCAAGTCGCCGCCTTACAAATCTGTTCAACAGAAGCCTCATTTTTAAAAGACCATGTGGAAGCCACTGCTCTAGTGGAATGAGCTGTAATTCTTACAGGAGGCTGCTGGCCAGCAGTCTCATAAGCTAAGCGGATTATACTTCTTAACCAGAAGGAAAGAAGTTGCCTAAGCCTTTTGGCCTTTCCTCTGTCCAGAGTAGACAATAAACAATGCAGATGTTTGACGAAAATCTTTAGTAGCTTGTAAATAAAACTTTAAAGCATGAACCACGTCTTTGAAGAAGGATTAGGACACAGTGACGGAACAACAATCTCCTGATTGAAATTCTTATTAGATACCACCTTAGGAAGAAACCCAGGTTTGGTACGCAACACTACCTTATCTGCATGGAAGATCAGATAAGGGGAATCGCACTGCAAGGCAGATAACTCTGAAACTCTTCGAGCCGAAGAGATAGCTACCAAGAACAGAACTTTCCAAGATAAAAGCTTGATATCTATGGAATGCAGAGGTTCAAACGGAACCCCTTGAAGAACTTTAAGAACTAAATTTAAACTCCATGGCGGAGCAACAGGTTTAAACACAGGCTTGATTCTAACTAAAGCCTGACAAAACGCCTGAACGTCTGGAACATCCGCCAGACGCTTGTGCAAAAGAATAGACAGAGCAGAAATCTGTCCCTTTAAGGAACTAGCTGACAATCCCTTCTCCAATCCTTCTTGGAGAAAAGACAATATCCTGGGAATCCTGACTTTACTCCATGAGTAACCCTTGGATTCACACCAATGAAGATATTTACACCATATCTTATGATAGATTTTCCTGGTGACAGGCTTTCGAGCCTGAATTAAGGTATCAATGACCGACTCGGAAAAACCATGCTTTGATAAAATCAAGCGTTCAATCTCCAAGAAGTCAGATGCAGAGAAATTAGATTTGGATGCTTGAAGGGACCTTGAAGTAGAAAGTCCTGCCTCAGCGGCAGAGTCCATGGTGGAAAGGATGATATGTCCACCAGATCTGCGTACCAAGTCCTGCGTGGCCACACAGGGGCTATCAAAATCACTGAAGCTCTCTCCTGCTTGATCTTGGCAATCAGCCGAGGGAGCAGAGGAAACGGTGGAAACACATAAGCCAGGCTGAAGGACCAGGGCGCTGCTAGAGCATCTACCAGTGCTGCCTGGGGATCCCTTGACCTGGACCCGTAACAAGGAAGTTTGGCGTTCTGACGAGACGCCATGAGATCCAGTTCTGGTTTGCCCCATAGTTGAATCAGCTGGGCAAATACCTCCGGATGGAGCTCCCACTCCCCCGGATGAAAAGTCTGCCGACTTAGAAAATCCGCCTCCCAGTTCTCTACTCCTGGGATATGGATAGCTGAGAGATGGCAAGAGTGAACCTCTGCCCATAGAATTATCTTTGAAACCTCCAACATTGCCAGGGGGCTCCTTGTTCCCCCCTGATGGTTGATATAGGCTACAGTCGTGATGTTGTCCGACTGAAATCTGATGAACCTGACCGCAGCTAGCTGAGGCCAAGCCTGAAGAGCACTGAATATCGCTCTTAATTCCAGAATGTTTATTGGAAGGAGAGCCTCCTCCTGAGTCCACGAGCCCTGAGCCTTCAGGGAGTTCCAGACTGCACCCCAGCCCAGAAGGCTGGCATCTGTCGTTACTATAGTCCAATCTGGCCTTTAAAACCGATTACTTCCATACACTGAGCCACTGAAGGACGAGAAGTGGAATAAAGAACACGGCAAGAGTATAGAAGTTTTGACAATCTGGCCTTCGTTAGGTAAATCTTCATTTCTACCGAATCTATCAGAGTCCCTAGGAATGAAACTTTTGTTAGAGGCGATAGAGAGCTCTTTTCTTCGTTCACCTTCCACCCATGGGACCTCAAGAAATGCCAGAACAATGTCCGTGTGGGACCTAGCAACTTAAAAAGTCGACGCCTGTATCAGAATGTCGTCTAAGTAAGGGGCTACTGCTATACCCCGCGGCCTTAGGACCTCTAGAAGGGACCTTTGTAAAGATTCTTGGTGCCGTGGCCAACCCGAAGGGAAGAGCCACAAACTGGTAGTGCCTGTCTAGAAAGGCAAACCTGAGAAAACGATGATGATCTTTGTGTATCGGGATGTGAAGATAAGCATCCTTTAGGTCTACGGTAGTCATATATTGACCCTCCTTCATAGGAAGGATGGTTCGAATAGTCTCCATCTTGAAGAATGGAACTCTGAGAAATTTGTTTAAGATCTTGAGATCTAAGATTGGTCTGAATGTTCCCTCTTTCTTGGGAACTACAAACAGATTTGAATAGAAGCCCTGACCCTGTTCCTCCTGCGGAACTGGGTGGATCACTCCCATAATTAGAAGGTCTTGAACACAATGTAAGAATGCCTCTCTTTTTATCTGGTTTGCAGATAAAAGTGAGAGATGAAATCTCCCTTTTGGGGGAGAGGTTTTGAATTCCAGAAGATAACCCTTGGACACAATTTCCAATGCCCAGGGATCCTGGACATCTCTTGCCCAAGCCTGGGCAAAGAGAGAGAGAGTCTGCCCCATACTAGATCCGTTTCCGGATCGGGGGTTGCTCCTTCATGCTGTCTTAGAGGCAGCAGCAGGCTTTTTGGCCTGTTTCCCCTTGTTCCAAGCCTGGTTAGGTCTCCAGACCGGCTTAGACTGGGCAAAAGTTCCCTCTTGTTTTGTGTTAGAGGAAGTTGAAGCTGCGCCACTCTTGAAGTTTCGAAAGGGCTGAAAACTAGACTGTTTGGTCCTTAATTTGTTGGACCTGTCTTGAGGAAGGGCGTGACCTTTTCCTCCAGTGATGTCAGAAATGATTCTCCTTCAGTCCAGGCCCAAATAGGGTCTGTCCTTTGAAGGGAATGTTGAGAAGTTTAGACTTTGAAGTCACGTCAGCTGACCAGGATTTAAGCCATAGCGCCTGAATAGCAAAACCTGAATTTTTAGCCGTTAGCTTGATTAAATGAACAACGGCATCAGAAACAAATGAATTGGCTAGCTTAAGGGCCCTAAGCTTGTCAATAATATCTTCCAACGGGGTTTCAACCTGTAGAGCCTCCTCTAGGGACTCAAACCAGAAAGCCGCAGCAGCAGTGACTGGGGCAATGCATGCAAGAGGCTGGAGAATCAAACCTTGTTGAATAAAAATTTTCTTAAGGTAACCCTCTAATTTTTTATCCATTGGATCTAGAAAAGCACAACTGTCCTCCACAGGGATAGTGGTACGCTTAGCTAGAGTAGAAACTGCTCCCTCCACCTTAGGGACCGTCTGCCATAAGTCCCGTGTAGCGGCGTCTATAGGAAACATCTTTTTAAAAAGAGGAGGGGGAGAGAATGGTACACCTGGTCTATCCCATTCCTTAGTAATAATTTCAGAAAACCTTTTAGGGATTGGAAAAAAATTAGTGTAAGTAGGTACTGCATAGTATTTATCCAATCTACATAATTTCTCTGGGACCACAATAATGTCTCAGTCGTCCAGAGTTGCTAAAACCTCCCTGAGCAATACGCGGAGGTGTTCAAGCTTAAATTCAAATGTAGACATATCAGAATCAGATTGAAGTATCTTCCCTGAATCAGAAAATTCACCCACAGATTGAAGCTCCCCTGCTTCAGCTTCAGTATAATGTGAGGGTGTATCAGACATAGCTACTAAAGCGTCAGAGAGCTCTGTATTTATTCTAGTCCCAGAGCTGTCTCGCTTTCCTTGCAATCCTGGCAGTTTAGATAATACCTCTGTAAGGGTATGATTCATAACTGCCGCCATGTCTTGCAAGGTATACACAATGGGCGCGCTAGATGTACTAGGCGCCCCCTGAGCGGGATTTATAGGATCTGACACGTGGGGAGAGTTAGACGGCATAACTTCCTCCTTGTCAATTTCTTCTGGTGATACATTTTTTAAAGCCAGAATATGGTCTTTGTAATCTATAGTAAAATCAGTGCATTTGGTACACATTCTAAGAGGGGGTTCCACAATGGCTTCTAAACATAATGAACAATGATTTTCCTCTATGTCAGACATGTTTAAACAGACTAGTAATGAGACCAGCAAGCTTGGAAAACACTTTAATAACTGTGAACAAGCAAAAAATAAAAACGGTACTGTGCCTTTAAGAGAAAAAAAAACAATCACAGAAACTGCAAAACAGTGAAAAAAGCAGTAAATCTTATTACAGTGTGTATAATAGGCTAAAAGAGCATTGCACCCACTTGCAAATGGATGATTAACCCCCTTAGTTTCAAAACCGGATAAAAAAAACCGATATAAACGTTTTTAAACAGTCACACCAAACTGCCACAGCTCTACTGTGGCCCTACCTGCCCATACAACGACTTTGGAAGGCACAAAAACCCTTTAGAGAGGTCCTAAATGTTCAGGGGACTCCTTCAGGGAAGCTGGATGTCTCAAACTGCAAAAAGTAATGCGCAATTTAGGCACGAAAATAGGCCCCTCCCAACCTGTACTCACAGTGAGAGGGCCTTAAAAAACTATCCCTAGGCAAAATCTAGTCAGCCATGTGGAAAAAACTGGGCCCCAGAATAAAGTTTTATCACCAATATGTAATAAACGTTCATACACCTTCAAGCAAACGTTATATCTATTCAGTAATGTGAGTAAATAATAAAAATATTACCCTTTACAGCAAGCATGATACCAGTCGTTATTAAATCACTGTAATCAGGCTTACCTTAAATAAATCTGGTATTGTCAGCATTTTCTAGCATATCATTTCTCTAGAAAAATGTAAAACTGCACATACCTCAGAGCAGGAGACCCTGCACGCTATTCCCCCAGCTGAAGTTACCCATCTCTTCAGTTATGTGTGAGAACAGCAATGGATCTTAGTTACAACCTGCTAAGATCATCAAAGACCACAGGCAGACTCTTCTTCAACTTTCTGCCTGAGGCTAAAATAGTACAACTCCGGTACCATTTGAAAATAAACTTTTGACTGAAGATAAACTACATTAATGCACCACATCTCTCTAGCTACTTCCCTTGTCGAGAGCTGCAAGAGAATGACTGGGAGGTGGCAGTTAGGGGAAGAGCTACATAGACAGCTCTGCTGTGGGTGATCCTCTTGCAGCTTCCGGTTGGGAAGGAGAATATCCCACAAGTAATGGATGAATCCGTGGACTGGATACACCTTACAAGAGAAATATAACAGACTAAACAAATCTAGTACAAGAGGAAGAGGGCCCTGCTCTGAAGATCTTAGGATCTTAAATGTTGGTTCAAATCCTAATGAACTCTAGCTTTAAAAGTTTATTTTGAGATGTTAGTCTCCCTTTAAAATCATAATGTATGATAAGAAAGCTACTCACTCTTGGCATCCTCCAACAATTCCTATTTTTCCATCCTGTCCTTTGTGCTTCTTGGAGGTAAGTGGGGGGATAACGTTCCTCACCAGCTGGAAGATATTCTCCATGTCTTTTGTGGAGCGAGAGGAGCGCAGAGAGAAAGACCTCTCTAGAACTAAGCAGAAAATAAAATAAATTAATAATTCTGTCCTTGACAACCTTATTATGTTTAAAGGATTATTTCTACAAACCTCTTCATAAATTAAAATATACATTAACGTAATCTTGTATTTTATAGACTGCTAATTGTGCAGCTTAATTAACTAAGTATACAGATTAAATTTAGTACCTGTAAACACTTAAAAGGGACATGAAAGTCAAAAGTAAACTTTCAATTTTCTTCAATTATCAAATTTACTTGGTTATCTTGGAATCCTTTCTTGAAAAGCAGATCTAGGTAAGATCAGGAGCTTGTTGCCGATTGGTGACTAAACGCAAATTTTTTCTTTAATTATTCAGATAGAGCATGCAATTTTAAGCAACTTTCTAATTTACTTCTATTATCAATTTTATTTTCTTCGTTCTCTTGCTGTCTTTATTTAAAAAGCAGGAATGTGATGCATAGGAACTGGCCCATTTTTGGTTGAGAACCTGGGTTATGCTTGCTTATTGGTGGGTAAATGTCAGCCTCCAATAAGCAAGCGCTATCCATGGTGCTGAACCTAAAATGGGCTGGCTGCTAAGATTTACATTCATGATTTTCAAATAAAGATAGCAAGAGTACAAAGAAAAATTGATAATAGGAGTAAATTAGAAAGTTGATTAAAATTGCATGCTCTGAATCCTGGAAGAAAAAAATTTGGGCTCACTGTCCCTTTAACTACATGTTTAAACACATTTATAGGGGTTAAACACATTATATAGAAGAGATAGTGCAATAATTAAATGCTCTAATCTCACACAGAGAGCACTTTATGTCCCTTTAAGTGTGCATCAGAAAGTGTGTAATTTAGGTTTTCTAAAATTCCCTTTGCAAGCACCAACAAAAACAATAACAGCGAAGCCATGCATAGATTAACCCAAGCAGGAAAATCCTATAAATTCACCTGCACTTAAGGACTGAATTTGATAAACATATTGAAAACCCTATTATGCTCAAACAAGGAGCGCATCAACTTGATTAGGGCTGCAACTAACGATTATTTTCATAATCGATTAATCGGACGATTATTTTTTCGATTAATCAGATAATAAATAAATAATTTTTTCCTATATTTAACATAAAATCCACATACTGAGTGTTATAAATATAAACTTCAGACTAAAACTTTACATTGACACAACTGTTAGGCCAATTTTTTTAAGCAGCAGAACATTCTGTTATTCACTCTCTCAGAAACTGCATTGAAATGCAAAAATGTCAACATGTCCACATGCTCCTGGCTGAGGCTGGCTCTCTTTTTTGCAAGCTATTTTGCCTGGAGCAGAGAAGAGGCACTCCGGTGGTGTTGAGGTTCCTGAGATGCATAAGTAGGGGTTTGCCAATTTCACCAAGGTGGGCTATTTATCTTTGTTAGCGCTCCACCAATGCAAGGGGCCTCTTAAAGTAAGCCTGGACTTCATTCTGACATAAAAATATATTGAATATCTATATGCAATGGCAAACAACCAGCTATAAGGTTAGGGGAAAAAATATCTAGTACACTCTTAAAATAACAGATATATACTTACAGAGGTTGAATTTGGTACATATTCCAGTTAATTAAAAATATATATAAAAAAAAAAAAACAAGGCAAAAGGGCTAAGACTATATATCAGTAACAGGATTCAGCCTTACACATATCTATATAGAGTATATATAATCAGCGATAGCAAGCGATCCGCTAATAATTGTGCAAACAGATAACAGGGACATTAATTCATACAACAAATGCCATCAATCTATGGCTAGGTGTAAATAACAAGCTCAGCACTATATCATGCAAAGCATTGTCCCAAATCACCTGATTTTAATATAAACAATACAAATTATGATTCCTATTATTTCTGGGTTGCACAGAAGCCAGGAGTAGTTGTAAACTTAAAAAGAAGCTTATAGAGTCCTGAAAGAAGCCCTTTAGTCTGAGGGCATAACCATAAAACACAATATTATGTGCATAAGCTCAGTGGAGTAAAGCAGCTGGTGCTGTGCACAGACCAACTAATTGCAAACCAACTAATCTATTATGAGATTCGTTGACAACTATTTTCATAATTGATTATTATCGATTATGCCGATTAGTTGTTGCAGCTCTAAACTTGATTATACTCAAATGTTCAAGTCTTATAAAGAAGAAGATGGTGTTGTCACACAACCCCTAGCACGAACCAAGTGCAAATGACTATATGTTGTGTGTTTTAATACTAACAAGCTAAGACCATCCCTGATGTAGCGGAAAATCAATAAATTCCAACATCAGCACACACTTTTTGCTGTATATACCCATTCTTCTCCCACTCCATCTCAGGAGCATATCCTGTATGAACATTTTAATCCAAGCAATAGCACAATCAACTTGAGTGATTTGTGAAAAATAAAGCTGCGATTGATTCTGAAACCCATCCTCAGACAACCATATAAAGATTAGCAGGGGTGGTATTCTTGCCTGAGAGGTTTCATAAAGAATACTGAGCCACCAATACACAGGCTGAGAGTGGGTAACTAGCATAATGCATATCTGGCATGAATTGTTAGTGCTTTCAGACCACAGATTTGGAATACCCAGTACATAAAAGTAGGTTGTTGCTAAATACATTTTGATTGACCTACAGATCAGGGAGCAAGAAAGAAAAAAAAAGATGTTCCATTGCGCCATGTCATCTAGAATATGAAACCTGGCTTAATGCAAAATGTTCTCCTTGTTATCTACTTGGTCAGAAGAAAGGTGCAAGGCTTACAGTCACACATCTGCTCTTTACAACATATAATGGCACAGCCATGTGTCACTTCTGCCCACTTTCCCTGTTCTTCATGATGCACCCCAGCTTAGAGCTCTCTTCCTCCTCCAACTTCCCATGTGATGCACTGCCAGATGCAGTGTGCAATAGGTTACTGACCCAGCCCAGTAAAAGCAACCAAGTCATTAAATGGCCACTGAGAGGGTTCTTAGAAAACAAAGTGTTAACTTACAACCTAACACAAATATCTGGCATCTAAATTTTGGGCCTAGCTCCTAGAAAGAAAACCTGTTGAGCCCTGCTAAGAGAGGACAAGATAAACTACTGCCTTACACATCTGCAAGTAACTAAAACTATAACAAAATATTTAAAAGGGATATGAAACCTATTTTTTTTCTTTGTTCTCTTGGTATCTATTTTAAATGGAGGAACGTAAGCCTAGGAGCCAGTCCATTTTTGGTTCAGCACCTGGGTAGCACTTGCTGCTTGGTGGCTAAAAGTAGCCACCAATCAGCAAGCGCTACCCAGGGTTCTCAACCAAAAATGGGCTTGCTCCTAAGCTTACATTCCTACTTTTTTAAAAATATAAATAAAATAAGTGTCATAAAATGACATGCTTTATCTGAATCGGGCAAGTTTAATTTTGACGTTCCTATCCCTTTAATCACTGAACCAGTGTAAGTGCTATTGAGGACAAATTACAATACAGAAGTTTTGTAAAGGAGGGAATTTTAGAAACCAAAATGCAGTAGACAGGAGTCCATGGTTTCAATTAGGGGTCTCAAGGTACAATAACTATCAAGTGATTGCATTGCCGATAGTGATTATCTAACAAACTAGACTGATCATTTGAATGTTTTGTATATGTATTTTTTTTTTTTAAAACAAACACCTTATAATTAACAAGACTGTTTTTCTTTCATGGATTAGAAAATTCTGAACACTTCAGCCTGTTTCTCTTAATTTTTAAACGTTCCAAATATCTCATCGTATGAATTAGAGTTAAATATGTTCATTTTGGCTTTAGCTTCACAGCATTGGGAAGTGTTTTGGGAAATACGGAAGTAAGAGATAGACGGTTGAAGGTGCTTGTCAAACAGGAGGAAACTCTGGAGTATCATATAAAGAAATAAAGAATATAATTTATCTTCACATTAAGTATTAACATACTCTATTTGACTCTCACACAAAGGTTTTAATCTGTTTGTCTTTAATTATTAAAATAGACAAACCAGGAGCCACTGGCTCCTGTTTGGGTAATTCTCCATTTAGCTATATACAACTCCAACTGTCTGATCGTACAGGTTTGTCTGGCTCCTAAATACTCTTACTGGCTCCTAAATTTTAAACAGATTTGTCAACCCCTGCTTTAATGTACAGGAAGAATCTACAAGTTTTCACAATAAAAAGGAGGGGGGGGGATGTTACAGCATAAATGAGCAATTTGCAAAATATGCAAACTACTTTAGCTGTGCAACCTAAAACTGCTTCTCAGAAAGGCTACACAGTCTGACTATAGGGCTGTATTGCATAGTTCTTTCCAGTACACTGATTTAAATCTTGCTAAAGTATTAACCCTCTATATACTTATCAGTAAAACATGATCAGCAAACAGGCGTATCATAAGCAGATCACCTCTGATTAAATAGCCTGGGTTCACACATGCACTGGAAATAGCAATCTTGCACAGAGAATAAAATTGATTGTCTGGCTGCAGGAAGCAGATCTATGTAAAGAGGAGAAGCTAAGGAGTCACAGCTAAAGTAAGCTTGCATCTTAATTGCCACTTGGTGAAAACTGCACTCTTTTTTGAGGGACAGAAGTATGGCATGATCAAGAGAGTAATACCAAAATGTTGCCCCTTGTTCACTGCCATACTTTATTAATAAAGGATTTTTTTTTTTTCATTATTTTAAAAAAGAAGATTTATGATTGAGATAGAGCGTGCAATTTTAATCAACTTTCCAATTTACTTATAAAATATTCACAAAACTTTCTGAGGCACCAGCTCCGATTGGCCATGTGCAAGAGTTCATGTTTGAGTCAGTGATTCGCTGATGGCTGTCACATGATGCAAGGTAATGGAAGAAATGTTTAAAATTGGTTTGAAATCTACTGCTCATTTGAATTTCAGAGTAAATGCTATTGCGCTGTATTTTTATTATGCATGTGTGGATTGTTCAATACTACTGTATTTAATGGTACTTTAAGAGACCTTTGCTTAGGGACTTATTTAAAAATAAAAAAAAATTACATTTTTGTATCTAAGGAGTATACACCAGATAATTTAAAAGGGACATTGAAGTACTGCATTAGCTTTAAGGCATGACCTCCACATCCCGAAGAGCACTACATTACAGGAAGCATTTAGGTATAAATGTGTTGTTACCCTATACTTGCAACCTCCAGCTTGCCCCCAATTGCGCTTTTTTCTTTTATTTAAATAGACTACAGGCACTACAGTGGCAGCGCACTAACTGTTTTTCCCCTATAATTACATTTCTGAAAATAATGCTTTAGCTTTTTCCTCCTGATTGGCAGCAGTGCCTGACCCTGCAGTATGCTAAACAGTGATTTCTTGGATTGGTGCGATGACTAGATGGACATACACTATATAGTTTTAAAGGGATGTATTTTTGGAGTTGCAAAACTGAACATTTTAAGAACAAAGTTATCCATTTTAAAAACACTTTAAATAAAGCATTTTATATGCACCTAGCTACACAGTTTACAGATCGCTTCATAAGAGCCGACTACAACAGTGAAACTCTCGGCAGGGCCCTCTACCCACTTGACCCCTACAAAAGCTATCCTGTACACCAACTATGTTTACAGCGCTGCAGAATCTGTTGGCGCTCTACAAATACCTGATAATAATAATAATAATTTAGCTTTTGAGTGTCTGCATGAGAACCTGAAGGGTTTTTGGATACAGATTGTCTTATTTTGTTAACCACTTTAGGAAAACTGTCTTTTGAGCTAACAGCTTGGATCAAGTTGAGAAAAAGGGGAGATCCATGCTGTCAAAAGGGACAGTAAAGTAAAAATAAAACCTTAATTCATTGGAACGATCATAAAGTTTGAAACCACTTTCCAAGTTGCTTATATTATCAATGTTGCTTAGTGCTCTTGGTATCCTTTAAGTCTAGGTGACCTCAGGAGCGTGCATGTGTCTTTAGTCATCTAGCAGCAATGTTATACAGTTACAAATACAGCTGCCATAGACTGCTAAAGACACATGCACACTCCTGAGCTTCTATCAGCCTCCCTAGATTTACTCGTCAACAAATGATATCAAGAAAACAAAGCAAATTGGAAAGTGGTTTAAAATTGTACGCTGAAAGTGTAATTTTGAGTTTACTGTCCCTTTAAAGCTCTGAAAGACCTTTTACGACAGGACATGTACAGGATATGTCACTGTTGTTAAAGGGACAGTTAAGTCAAAAAAAACTTTCATGATTTAATTAGGGCATGTAATTTTAAACAACTTTCCCATTTACTTTTATTACCAATTTTGCTTTGTTCGCTTGGTATTCTTAATTGAAAGCTAAATCTAGGAGGTTTATATGCCAATTTCTTAGACCTTGAAGGCCACCTCTAATCTGAAAGCATTTTGACAGTTTTTCACCACTAGAGGGCGATAGTTCATGTCTTTCATATAGATAACCTTCAGATCAGGCACATGAAGCTCCTAAAAGCAAGCACTAATTGGCTAAAAATGCAAGTCTGTCAAAAGAACTGAAATAAGGGGGCAGTTTGCAGAGCCATAGATACAAGGTAATCACAGAGGTAAAAAGTATATTATAATAACTGTTGGTTATGCAAAATTGGGGAATGGGTAATAAAGGGATTATCTACCTTTTAAAAGAACAAAAATGATGGTGTTTACTGTCCCTTTAAGGGATTAAAAGTGAAAGTCACAGAACATTTGATCTGCCCAATAGGACGTCTTTTGAGTTAAATATAGGGTTTTTTTCATTCCAGAATAGGTACAGATATCTAAGAAAATGAATGAGCATGACTATTAAAATTCAAGCTCCTACTTTTTAAATTATTACACAAATATAAAATATTGTTCCCTGGGTGCTAAAACATGTATGTATGTATGTATGTATGTATACACACACACACACACACACACACACGAGAACAGCTCCCAATGAGTCAAAACTAAAATTATTCAAAATGATTTACTTAGACTTCCAAATGAAGAACAGATCTTAGGATATAATGGTATCAAAGCTTTAGTATCCTCACACACCCAAAATATTTATTTCATGATTCAGATAGAGCGTACAACTTTAAACAACTTTCCAATTTATGACTTGCCTAATTGGATTTGTTCTCTTGGTATCCTTTGCTTAAAAGTATACCTAGGTAGACTCAGGAGCTAGATGGTGATTGGTGGCTGCACATATATGCCTCTTGTGATTGGGTTACCAATCCATTCAAATAACCCCAAGTAGTGCATGGCTGCTACTTCAAGAAAGGATTACAAGACAATTAAGCAAGTTTATAAAATACGTATTTTGGAAAGTTGTTTACAAAATGTATGCTCTACCTGAATTATGAAAGAAAAAATGTTGGGTTTTATGTCCCTTTAACGTTGTTTTTTTATGGTTTCCTTAACAGTTCTGTATCAAAAAGACTACAAAAAGTCCATTGAATTGAACACACAGTGTAGATGTACTCCACATAAAAATATTATACATTTAATTAGCATTGGATTGTGTTTACAAAAAACAAAGCTCCACATGTAGGTGATATCTAAACATTTTATTTACATTTTCTGTGAAGACTACAGCAGTTAATACTGAAGTATAAAAGCCATGTATGTCATATTTAGACTGTATACCTAAAGGGGAAGAGAAAGCAGCTGGAGCAGAATTAAAGTGCATTGTGTCAGCGTACGTTTGAATGTTTGCTCTGTGTGGCGGGCTAGCATTGTTATTTACAACCCTCTGGCTAGAAGAGGAGATGCCATTGAGCATTTGTCCAAGCATTTGCAACATCTGGATCTCACGGGTGTGCTCAGCATCACGGCGTTTGTCTTCAATTTGCAGCCTTTGCTCCTCATACTTGTAAAACCTTTCCTCGGCATCCATGCTCTGCTGCAGAAACCGCTCCATCATCTTGTCCAATGTCAAACTGAAGTGACGCTTTTTTGACTTTTTAATTGGATGGACTTGAGGTTGATTTGTCTTGACATTGATGTTTTTAAAACCTAAGATGAAAGCAAACAATTTGAAATCACGAACTGGTGTTTAGTCTGCCTTGCAAACAAACCATTAGTTAAAAATTGATGAATCAACATAAAAGTAAGCCATGAAACCTGAGAAAACCTAATCCCTGTTATATGTGACATAAATCCAAAGGCAATATCCAGTAGCAATTATATTCACCAGCATCAGGTAGTCTCCAAACTGAAACCACCCCACCATGTCTGTAGATAGTCTAGGACAGTCAGTGACTCCAGGTCAGCATGCACTCTACACATACACACTGCTCCTACTGCCTGGTTCCTCTCATTCATACCTTTAAAAGGAACGTGAAACTTAACATTTTTCTTTTATGATTTAGGTAGAACATATCATATTAAACAACTTTCCAATTAACGTCTATTATCAAATTTGGTTCATTCTCTTGGTATCATTTTTTGAAGGAGCAGCAATGCACTACTGGTTTCTAACTAAACACACAGGTAAGCCAATGACAAATCGGTATATATATTTGCAGCCACCAATCAGCAGCTAGAACCTAGGTTCTATGCTGCTCCTGATCAAACCTTTCAACAAAGGATAACAAGAGAAGGAAGCAAATTAAATAATAGAAGTAGATTGGAAAGTTGTTTACAAGTGTAGTCTCCGTCTAAACCATGTCTTCTAATTATGACTTTACTGCCCTTTTAAGTAAAATTTATATTTCAAAACCAACAGTATGCAATTCAAATAATAAGATTATGGATGCTGGCAACTAAACTTAATCTAAATTTAAACACTTGCAGTATCAAATGGTAAATTTGAGATTTGCAGAAATACTTCTTGAACTTAAAGGGACGTGATACCCAAATGTTGAAGCACATTAAAGGGATACTGTATAGCTGTAAAAAGCGGACTAGAAAATATCACCTGAACATCTCTAGGTTAAAATTGGCAAGAGTCCATGAGCTAGTGACATATGGGATATGCAATCCTACCAGGAGAGGCAAAGTTTCCCAAACCTCAAAATGCCTATAAATACACCCCTCACCACACCAACAATTCATTTTTTTTTACAAATTTTGCCTCCTATGGAGGTGGTGAAGTAAGTTTGTGCTTGATTTTTTTGTTTTTCCTTCTATGATAAGCACTTCTTAGCATTCTGAACCCAGTTCCTCTGAGAGTACAGCGTTTGTCAGAGGAATGTGAAGAGAGTATCGCATATTGATTTTTATGGTTTCTCTCGCAGGAAATCTTTTCAAGGGTTCTCTGTTATCGGTAGTAGGGATTAATCTCCAACCTCCCTTTTCAGATCGATGATATACTCTTATATACCAATGCCTCTGCTGATGGTTTTCAGTACTGGTTTGGCTATCTGCTATATGTGGATGGGTGTCTTTCGGTAAGTATGTATCATTATTTAAGACACTGTCAGCTATGGTTGGCGCTTTATGTATTTATATAAAGTTCTAAATATACAATGCCTTGCAAAAGTATTCACCCCCCTTGGCATTTTTCGTGTTTTGTTGCCTCACAACCTGGAATGAACATGGATTGTTTGAAGATTTGCATTATTTAATTTACAGAACATGCCCACAACTTTGAAGATGTTTTTTTTGTTTGTTTTTTTATTGTGAAGCAAACAGATAGGACAAAACAAAAAAAGTAAATGTGCATAACTATTCACCCCCCTAAAGTAAATTCAATGTAGAGCCACCTTTTGCGGCAATCACACCTCCAATTCGATTTGGATAAGTCTATGAGCTTGAAACATCTTACCACTGGGATTTTTGCCCATTCCTCCTTGCAAAACTGCTCCAGCTCTTTCAAGTTGGATGGTTTGTGCTTGTGAACAGCAATCTTTAAGTCTGACCACAGATTTTCTATTGGATTGAGGTCTGGGCTTTGACTAGGCCAGGGGTGTCCAAACTTTGCTCTCCAGAGGTTTTGGAACTACATTTCCCATGATGCTCAGCTAGATAAAATGCTGGCTGAGCATCATCGGAAATGTAGTTCCAAAACCTATGGAGAGCAAAGTTTGGACACCCCTGGACTAGGCCATTCCAATACATTTACATGTTTCCCCTTAAACCACTCAAGTGTTGCTTTAACAGTGTGTTTGGGGTCATTGTCCTGCTGGAAGGTGAACCTCCGTCCTAGCCTCAAATCACGCACAGAGTGGTACAGGTTTTGCTCAAGAATATCCCTGTATTTAGCACCATCCATCTTTCCATAAAAACCCTGACCAGTTTACCAGTCCCGGCTGCTGAAAAACATCCCCACAGCATGATGCTGCCACCACCATGTTTCACTGTGGGGAGGGTGTTCTTTGGGCGATTTGATGTGTTGGGTTTGCGCCAAACATAGCATTTTCTTTGATGGCCGAAAAGTTAAATTTTAGTCTCATCAGACCAGAGCACCTTCCTCCATACATTTTGGGAGTCTCCCACATGCCTTTTCGCAAACTCAAAACGTGCCATTTTGTTTTTTGCTGAAAGTAATGGCTTTCTTCTGGCCACTCTGCCATAAAGCCCAACTCTATGGAGCATACGTCTTATTGTCGTCCTATGTACAGATACTAGAGTCTCTGCTGTGGAACTCTGTAGCTCCTCCAGGGTTACCCTAGGTCTCTGTGCTGCCTCTCTGATAAATGCCCTCCTTGCCCGGTCCGTGAGTTTTGGTGGGCGGCCGTCTCTTGGCAGGTTTGCGGTTGTGCCATGTTCTTTCCATTTGGTTATGATAGATTTAATGGTGCTCCTGGGAATCATCAAATATTTGGATTTTATTTTTTTTATAACCTATCCCTGACTTGTACTTCTCAACAACAGTGTCCCTTACTTGTTTGGAGAGTTCCTTGGTCTTAATGGCAGTGTTTGGTTAGTGGTGCATCTTGCTTAGGTGTTGCAGCCTCTGGGGCCTTTTAAAAAAAGGTGTGTATATGTAATGACAGATCATGTGACACTTAGATTGCACACAGGTGGATATAATTTCACTAATTATGTGACTTCTGAAGGTAATTAGTTGCACCAGAGCTTTTTATGGGCTTCATAACAAAGGGGGTGAATAAATACGCACATGCCATTTTTCTGTTTTCTATTTCTAAAAAATAGTTTTATGTATATATTTTTCTCATTTCACTTCACAAACTTAGACTATTGTGTTCTGATCCATCACATACAATTTAGATTAATAAAACATTGAACTTAAGGCTGTAATGTAACAAAATAGGTAAAAAGTCAAGGGTAAATACTTTTGCAAGGCATTGTATGCGTTTACTTATATTTGCCATGAGTCAGGTCTATGTATATTTCCCTTTGCAGTCTAGCAGTTTCAATATGAGAATTATGTTTTAGGAAGTTATTTTTTTAATATTTTCTTACCCGAGCTTTAGTCTTTTTCCCCAATTTGACTTGTTTCTTTAAAATTTGCAGGCAAATTTAGGCTCGCGAGGGCGCAAAATGCTGTTAATTATTGCGTCATTCTTGGCGCAAGAATTTTTTGGCGCAAATGTGAGTCTATGATGACGCAAGTTCGTCATTTCCTGCATCTTAGTTGACGCCAGGTTGTTTGGCGCGAAGTTGCGTCTGTTATGACACGAGTTGTGTCATTTCCGGATGTTTGTTTTATTATACCCCACTTCCTATATGCTCCTTGCCTTCTTTATGCTCAGAGGGCTATGCTATTTGGTCTATTTTAGCATTTGCATTTTTTCCCATTCCTAAAACTGCTATATATATGAAAATTTATATTGCTGATGCGATACAAAAGGCTGTGTCTGCTATTCCACCTTCTAATAAACGTAAAAGGTCTTTAAAAACTTCTCATGATACTGATGAATTTTGTAATGACTGACAACATACTGATATATCCACTTCTGATGAGGATCTCTCAGAAGATCCTGCTTCAGACATTGACATTGATAAATCAACTTATCTTTTTAAGATTGAGTATATTCGTTCTTTGTTGAAATAAGTTTTGATTACTTTGGATATTGCGGAGTCTGGTCCTCTTGATAACAAATCCAGTAAACGTTTAAATTCTGTTTATAAACCTCCTGTGATTACTCCTGAGGTTTTTCCTGTTCCTGATGCTATTTCTGATGTGATTGCTAAGAAATGGTCTAAGCCTGGTACTTCTTTTGTTCCTTCTTCTAGGTTTAAAAGGTTGTACCCTTTGCCAGTGGCTAATTTAGAGTTTTGGGGGGGAAAGTCCTTAAGGTTGATGGGGCCATTCCTACTCTTGCCAAGCATACTACTATTTCTATGGAAGATAGCACTTCCTTTAAAGGATCCTTTAGATAGGAAAATTGAATCTTATCCAAGGAAAGCTTATTTATATTCTCAGGCCTGTCATTTCTATGGCTGATGTTGCAGCTGCAACAACTTTTTGGTTGGATAGCTTAGCACAACAGGAAGAAGATTCTGATTTGTCTAGCATTGTTCGTTTGCTTCAATATGCTAATCATTTTCTCTGTGATGCTATTTTTGATATCATTAAGATTGATGTTAAAAATATGTCTGGCTATTTTAGCTAGAAGAGCTTTATGGCTCAAGTCATGGAATGATAACATTGTATTTAAATCTAGGTTCATATCTCTATCATTCCAAGGTAATATTTTGTTTGGTTCTCAGTTGGATTCTATTATTTCCACTATTACTGGGGGGGAGGGAGTTTTTTTGCCCCAGGATAAAAAAAATCTAAGGGTAAAGCTAGAGCTTCTAATCGGTTTAGTTCCTTTTGTCAGAATAGAGAACAGAAAAACACTCCTTCCCCTAAAGGCTCTGGCTCCAATTGGAAGCCATCCTCGAGTTGGAATAAATCCAAGCCTTTTAAGAAACTAAAGCCAGCCCCCAAAACTGCATGAAGGTGCGGCCCTCAATTCAGTTCTACTGGGGGGGGGGGGGGGATTGAAATTATTTCAAGACGACATTTGGGCAGGTTTCATTTAGAATCATTGGATTCAGAATATTGTCTCTCAAGGGTATCGAATAGGTTTCAGAATAAGACCTCCTGTGAGAATGTTTTTTTCTCTCTCACATTCCAACAAATCCTGTGAAAGCTCAGGCCTTTCTGAAGTGCGTTTCAGATATAGAGCTTTCAGGGGTAATTGTACCAGTTCCACTTCTGGGACAGGGTTTTTGTTTTCATTCAAATCTATTCATTGTACCGAAGAAGGAACATTTATTCAGACCAGTTCTGGATCTGAAATTTTTTAATTGCTTTGTAAGCGTCCTAACTTTTAAGATGGTGACTATAAGGACTATTCTGCCTTTTGTTCAGCAAGGTCATTATATGTCCACAATAGACTTACAAGATGCATATCTTCACATTCCGATTCATCCAGACCAATATCGGTTTCTGAGATTCTCTTTTCTAGACAAGCATTACCAACTTGTCGCTCTTCCATTTGGCCTAGCGACAGCTCTAAGAAGGGTCACCTTTTTAAGTTTCCAGATAAAGACAGAGTCATGGATACTGAATCTAACAGACAAGAGACAAATGAAATTGGTTTCAGCCTGTCGAAACCTTTGGTCTCGATCATTCCCTTCAGTGGCTATGTGCATGGAAGTTTTAGGTCTCATGACTGCAGCATCGGAAGCGATCCCCTTTGCTCGTTTTCATATGAGACCTCTGCAGCTTTGCATGCTGAATCAATGGTGCAGGGATTATACTTGGATATCACAATTGATATTCTTAAATCCCAACACTCAACTCTCTCTAATTGGTGGTTAAACCATCACCTTATTGTTCAAGGGGCCTCCTTTGTTCATCCTTCTTGGACTGTGATTTCAACAGATGCAAGTCTCTCAGGTTGGGGAGCTGCCTGGGGTCTCTGACTGCACAAGGGGTTTAGAATCCTCAAGAGGCGAGGTTAACAATCAATATTTTAGAACTCCGTGCCATTTTCAGGGCTCTTCAGGCTTGGCCTCTACTAAAGAGAGAAACATTCATTCGTTTTCAGACAGACAATATCACAACTGTGGCATATGTCCATCAGGGTGGGACTCGCAGTCCTTTAGCGATGAAAGAAGTATCTTGAATACTTTCTTGGGCAGAATTAAACTCCTGTCTAATTTCTGCAATACATATCCCGGGTGTAGACAATTGGGAAGCAAATTATCTCAACCATCAGTCTTTACACCCAGGGGATTGGTCTCTCCATCCAGATATATTTTGTCAGATTGTACAGATGTGGGGTCTTCCAAAAATAGATCTCATGGCGTCCCATCTAAACAAGAAACTTCCCAGGTATCTTTCCAGGTCCAGGGATCCTCAGGCGGAGATGGTGGATGCTTTAGCAGTTCCTTGGTTTTACCAACCTGCTTATATCTTTGCGCCTCCAGTTCTTCCAAAAGTGATCTCCAAGATCATCATGGAACATTCGTTTGTGTTTCTGGTAGCACCAGCATGGCCTCACAGATTTTGGTTTGCGGATCTTGTCCGGATGTCAAGTTGCCAACCTTGGCCACTTCCATTAAGACCAGACCTTCTGTCTCAAGGGCCGTTTTTCCATCAGGATCTCAAATCATTAAATTTGAAGGTATGGAAATTGAACGCTTAGTGCTTAGTCATAGAGGTTTCTCCGATTCAGTGATTAATACTATGCTACAGCCTCGTAAGTCTGTTTCAAGGAAAATTTATTATCGGGTTTGGAAAACCTATATTTCATGGTGTTCTTCTCAAATTCTCTTTGCATTCTTTTAGAATTCCTAGAATTTTATAGTTTCTTCAGGACGGTTTGGATAAAGGTTTGTCTGCAAGTACTTAGAAGGGACAAATCTCTGTGTTCTGTTTTATTTCATAGAATGATTGCTAAGCTTCCTGATTTTCACCGTTTTGTTCAGGCTTTGGTTTGTATCAAGCCTGTTATTAAATCACTCTCCTCCGAGTCTTAATTTGGTTTTGAAGGCTTTGCAGGCTCCTCCTTTTGAGCCTATGCATTCTTTGGATATTAAACTACATTCTTGGAAAGTGTTGTTTCTATTGACTATCTCTTCAGCTAGAAGAGTTTCTGACTTGTCTGCTCTCTCGTGAGTCTCCTTTTCTGATTTCCCATCAGGATAAGGCTGTTTTGCAGACTTCGTTTAAATTTCTTCCTAAGGTTGTGTATTCTAACAACTTTAGTAGAGAAATTGTTGTTCCTTCCTTGTGTCCTAATCCTAAGAACACTCTGGAAAGATTTTTACATTCTTTGGATGTTGTAAGAGCTTTGAAATATGTCAAAGCTACTAAAGATTTCAGGAAGACTTCTAGTCTGTTGTTTTTTCTGGTCCTAGGAAAGGTCAGAAAGCCTCTGCCATTTATTTGGCATCTTAGTTAACGCTTTTGATTCACAAGGCTTATTTGAGGCGGGGCAATCTCCGCCTCAGAGAATTACAGCTCATTGTACTAGAACAGTTGCCACTTCTTGGGCTTTTAAGAATGAAGCTTCAGGTTGATCAAATTTGCAAAGCAGCAACTTGGTCTTCTTTGCATACATTTACTAAATTTTACCATTTTGATGTATTTGCCTCTTCTTTGGTAGAAAAGTTCTTCAGGCTGCTGTCTCGGTTTGATTCTTCTGCTTACGATTTAAGTTTTTTTCTTGTAATTTATGTGAAATTTATGAGAAATACTTATTTTTTTGTGTGGATTTAATTTTTTTCAGCGGAAATAGCTGTTTTTATTTTATCCCTCCCTCTCTAGTGACTCTTCTGTGGTCTTCCACATCTTGGATATTTCTATCCCATACGTCACTAGCTCATGGACTCTTGCCAATTACATAAAAGAAAACATAATTTATTTAAGAACTTACCTGATAAATTAAATTTCTTTCATATTGGCAAGAGTCCTTGAGGCCCACCCTTTTTATGGTGGTTATGATTTTTGTATAAAAGCACAATTATATTTCCAGTTCCTCTTTTTATATGCTTTTTTACTCCTTATTTTATCACCCCACTACTTGGCTATTCGTTAAACTGAATTGTGGGTGTGGTGAGGGGTATATTTATAGGCATTTTGAGGTTTGGGAAACTTTGCCCCTCCTGGTAGGATTGTATATCCCATACGTCACTAGCTCATGAATTTATCAGGTAAGTTCTTACATAAATTAAGAGATGGATAGATAGATAGATACATACACACACACACACACACACACATATATCTCTGCATAACATATTTGATTCCATTGCATTCCTAGTGTTTAGTTGTAGTGTTTAGCACAGGCAGCTAATTTGATTTGAACTATTTTGTGGTTTGTATTTTTATGCTCCCAGGAGTGGCCATTGAGAAACATGTACATTAATATTCTGTAGTGTTAAATACATTTTTAACTGAAAAATTAAGGTGTTTTAGTCATTTTTAATAAAAATCGCAAACCGTGCTTTTTTGGTTCGAAAACCGCAATATTATTTATTTATTTTTTAAAACCCCACAGCCCTAAAATAAATTTAATATATATATATATATATATATATATATATATATAAATAATTTTTTTCCCTCAGTCACATCCCATTACAAATGGACTTTAAGTAGACAATCGGATGCTAGTCCCAAAACTTGCAAGGGAGCGTACATCTGGCATAGACACAGTCATGTTATTTCACTACTCATGAGATCACAGTAAAGCAAGGCATGACCTCAGCACTGCTGATGTGCTATTTTTTTTCTAACCTGCAGCTGAAGCATAACTGCTCACTGAGCACTATTGTAAGATTAGGACATTTTGAGGTCAATTATCTCCCTTTTTTACATAGATATTCATGTGATATTTTCATATCAGCTTTTTACAGTTATACTGCATCAATTTCAAGTGATTTAGGAAATAAGTATTATGACCTTTAAAAAGGGACAAATGTTATACAAAGTTCCAAACAGAGTACTAAAGACAAGTGTGTGCTCCTGGGGTTCTACGAGTCCACCTAGGTTTACTCTTTAACTAAGGATACCAAAGGAACACAGCAAATTTGATAAGACGTAAATTGGAGATTTCTTCTGTTAAGTGTGATCAGTCCACGGGTCATCATTACTTGTGGGATATTAACTGCTCCCCTACAGGAAGTGCAAGAGGATTCACCCAGCAGAGTTGCTATATAGCTCCTCCCCTCTACGTCACCTCCAGTCATTCTCTTGCACCCAACGACTAGATAGGATGTGTGAGAGGACTATGGTGATATATTTAGTTTTTATATCTTCAATCAAAAGTTTGTTATTTTATAATAGCACCGGAGTGTGTTATTCCTTCTCTGGTAGAGTTTGAAGAAGAATCTACCTGAGTTTTTCTATGATTTTAGCCGGAGTAGTTAAGATCATATTGCTGTTTCTCGGCCATCTGAGGAGTGAGGTAAACTTCAGATCAGGGGACAGCAGGCAGATTAATCTGCAAAGAGGTATGTAGCAGTTTATTATTTTCTGACATGGAATTGATGAGAAAATCCTGCCATACCGTTATAATGTAAACTCAGCCTTGAATGCAGTAGATGTAGCTGATATCAGGCTGTCATGTATGTATATTTTACACTTCAGTTTTCTGGGAAATGGTACTTCTCTGGCTTTTAAACTGTATACATAGACTTAACCTATTTTGCAGGGACTTGCAATAGGTTTTAAATGACAATTAATTATTGAGGTAAAATGTTTTTTTGCTGGCATGTAAAAACGTTTTTTTCTCTGAGGTACTGGGTGAAAAACTGTTTTGGGCACTTTTTTTCCACTTGGCAATAGTTTTGATTCTGATCCCTCTCACTGTTATGTGTGTGGGGGAGGGGCCATTTTGGTGCTTTCACTATGCATCAGAAAAACTCAGTCAGAGGTTCATTTTCTTCCTGCATGATCCGGTTCATCTCTACAGAGTTCAGGGATCTCAAGAGTCTTTTTTGAGGGAAGTAATCATACAGCAGAGCTGTGCTGATTGTATTGACTGTGATATAAAAAACGTTTATTTGTGTATTTTTTTTCTGCTGCCTGGGTTAGTTATCATTTGCTGAGGGGAACAATCCTTTGCTAAAACTGTATATTCTGACAAAGATTGATGCTATAACTTAATTATTTTATCTGTTATAATATTTTTCTGTGCTTCTTAAAGGCACAGTTCGTTTTCATATTATTTGTAAATTAATTTGAAAAGTATTTCCAAGTTGCTGTTTATTTGCTAGTGTGTTAAACATGTCTGATTCAGAGGAAGATATCTGTGCTATATGTGTTAATGCCAAAGTGGAGCCCAATAGAAATTTATGTACTAAATGTATTGATGCTACTTTAAAAAATAGTCAATCTGTACAAATTGAACATATTTCACCAAACAACGAGGGGAGAGTTATGCCGACTAACTCGCCTCACGTGTCAGTACCTGCATCTCCCGCTCAGGAGGTGCGTGATATTGTAGCGCCGAGTGCATCTGGGCGGCCATTACAAATCACATTACAAGATATGGCTACTGTTATGACTGAAGTTTTGGCTAAACTACCAGAACTAAGAGGTAAACGTGATCACTCTGGGATGAGAACAGAGTGCGCTGATAATGCAAGGGCCATGTCTGATACTGCGTCACAGTTTGCAGAACATGAAGACGGAGAGCTTCATTCTGTGGGTGACGGTTCTGATCCAAATAAACTGGACTCAGACATTTCAAATTTTAAATTTAAGCTTGAGAACCTCCGTGTGTTACTAGGGGAGGTATTAGCGGCTCTGAATGATTGTAACACAGTTGCAATCCCAGAAAAAATGTGTAGGTTGGATAAATATTTTGCGGTACCGACGAGTACTGACGTTTTTCCTATACCTAAGAGACTTACTGACATTGTTACTAAGGAGTGGGATAGACCCGGTGTGCCTTTCTCACCCCCTCCTATATTCAGAAAAATGTTTCCAATAGACGCCGCCACACGGGACTTATGGCAAATGGTCCCTAAGGTGGAGGGAGCAGTTTCTACTTTAGCTAAGCGTACCACTATCCCAGTGGAGGATAGCTGTGCTTTTTCAGATCCAATGGATAAAAAATTAGAGGGTTACCTTAAGAAAATGTTTGTTCAACAAGGGTTTATATTGCAACCTCTTGCATGTATTGCGCCTGTCACGGCTGCAGCAGCATTTTGGTTTGAGTCTCTGGAAGAGACACTTCAATCATCCACACTAGATGACATCACACACAAACTTAAATTCCTTAAGTTAGCTAATTCATTTATTTCAGATGCCGTAGTACATTTAACTAAACTTGCGGCTAAAAATTCAGGATTCGCCATTCAGGCACGCAGAGCTCTGTGGCTAAAATCCTGGTCAGCTGATGTTACGTCTAAATCTAAATTGCTTAATATTCCTTTCAAAGGGCAGACCTTATTCGGGCCCGGCTTGAAAGAGATTATTGATGACATTACAGGAGGTAAAGGTCATGCCCTGCCTCAGGACAAGGCCAAAGCCAAGGCTAGACAGTCCAATTTTCGTTCCTTTCGTAATTTCAAAGCAGGAGCAGCATCAACTTCCTCTGCACCAAAACAGGAAGGAGCTGTTGCTCGCTACAGACAAGGCTGGAAACCTAACCAGTCCTGGAACAGGGGCAAACAGGCCAGAAAACCTGCTGCTGCCCCTAAGACAGCATGAATTGAGGGCCCCCGATCCGGGACCGGATCTAGTGGGGGGCAGACTTTCCCTCTTCGCCCAGGCTTGGGCAAGAGATGTTCAGGATCCCTGGGCGTTAGAGATCATATCTCAGGGATACCTTCTGGACTTCAAATCCTCTCCCCCAAGAGGGAGATTTCATCTGTCAAGGTTGTCAACAAACCTAACAAAGAAGGAAGCGTTTCTACGCTGCGTACAAGATCTTTTATTAATGGGAGTGATCCATCCAGTTCCGCGGTTGGAACAAGGACAAGGGTTTTACTCAAATCTGTTTGTAGTTCCCAAAAAAAGAGGGAACCTTCAGGCCAATCTTGGATTTAAAGATCCTAAACAAATTCCTAAGAGTTCCATCGTTCAAGATGGAAACTATTCGAACAATTTTGCCCATGATCCAAGAGGGTCAGTACTTGACCACAGTGGATTTAAAGGATGCTTACCTTCACATACCGATTCACAGAAGTCATTACCGGTATCTAAGGTTTGCCTTTTTAGACAGGCATTACCAGTTTGTAGCTCTTCCATTCGGACTGGCTACGGCTCCAAGAATCTTCACAAAGGTTCTGGGCACTCTTCTGGCGGTACTAAGACCGCGAGGAATTTCAGTAGCTCCGTACTTAGACGACATACTGATACAAGCTTCAAGCTTTCAAACTGCCAAATCTCATACAGAGATAGTACTGGCATTTCTAAGGTCGCATGGATGGAAAGTGAACGAAGAGAAAAGTTCTCTCTTTCCACTCACAAGAGTTCCCTTCCTGGGGACTCTGATAGATTCTGTAGAAATGAAGATTTACCTGACAGAGGACAGGTTAACAAAACTTCAAAGTGCATGCCGTGTCCTTCATTCCATTCAAGAGACCAGAAATTCTCTTCTATGGTGGCTTTATCGGCCACATCTGTCCAGGGGAATGCCATTCAGCAGGCCAGACTGGTCAATTGTAACAACAGACGCCAACCTACTAGGTTGGGGCGCTGTCTGGAATTCTCTGAAGGCTCAGGGACTATGGAATCAGGAGGAGAGTCTTCTTCCAATAAACATTCTGGAATTGAGAGCAGTCCTCAATGCTCTTCTGGCTTGGCCCCAGTTAGCAACTCGGGGGTTCATCAGGTTCCAGTCGGACAACATCACGACTGTAGCTTATATCAACCATCAGGGAGGGACAAGAAGCTCCCTAGCAATGATGGAAGTATCGAAGATAATTCGCTGGGCAGAGTCTCACTCTTGCCACCTGTCTGCAATCCACATCCCGGGAGTGGAGAACTGGGAGGCGGATTTCTTAAGTCGTCAGACTTTTCATCCGGGGGAGTGGGAACTTCATCCAGAGGTCTTTGCCCAAATACTTCGACGTTGGGGCAAACCAGAGATAGATCTCATGGCGTCTCGACAGAACGCCAAGCTTCCGCGCTACGGGTCCAGATCCAGGGATCCGGGAGCGGTCCTGATAGATGCCTTGACAGCACCATGGACCTTCAGGATGGCTCATGTGTTTCCACCTTTCCCGATGCTTCCTCGATTGATTGCCAGAATCAAACAGGAGAAAGCATCAGTGATTCTAATAGCGCCTGCATGGCCACGCAGGACTTGGTATACAGATCTGGTGGACATGTCATTCTGTCCACCTTGGTCGTTACCTCTGAAACAGGACCTTCTGATTCAGGGTCCTTTCAAACATCAAAATCTAACTTCTCTGAAGCTGACTGCTTGGAAATTGAACGCTTGATCTTATCAAAGCGTGGTTTTTCTGAGTCAGTTATTGATACCTTAATACAGGCTAGGAAGCCTGTTACCAGAAAGATTTACCATAAAATATGGCGTAAATACCTATATTGGTGCGAATCCAAAGGTTACTCTTGGAGTAAGGTTAGGATTCCTAGGATATTGTCTTTTCTACAAGAAGGTTTAGAAAAGGGGTTATCCGCTAGTTCCTTAAAGGGACAGATCTCAGCTCTGTCCATTCTGTTACACAAGCGTCTGTCAGAAGTTCCAGACGTTCTGGCTTTTTGTCAGGCTTTGGCCAGGATTAAACCTGTGTTTAAAGCTGTGGCTCCACCATGGAGTTTAAACCTTGTTCTTAACGTTTTACAGGGTGTTCCGTTTGAACCCCTTCATTCCATTGATATAAAGTTGTTATCTTGGAAAGTTCTATTTTTAATGGCTATTTCCTCGGCTCGAAGAGTCTCTGAGTTATCAGCCTTACATTGTGATTCTCCTTATTTGATTTTTCACTCGGATAAGGTAGTTCTGCGTACTAAGCCTGGGTTCTTACCTAAGGTAGTCACTAACAGGAATATCAATCAGGAGATTGTTGTTCCATCCTTGTGCCCAAATCCTTCTTCGAGGAAGGAACGTCTTTTGCACAATCTGGATGTAGTTCGTGCCCTTAAATTTTATTTACAGGCAACTAAAGATTTTCGACAAACGTCTTCCCTGTTTGTCGTTTACTCTGGTCAGAGGAGAGGTCAAAAAGCTTCTGCTACCTCTCTCTCTTTTTGGCTTCGTAGCATAATTCGTTTAGCTTATGAGACTGCTGGACAGCAGCCTCCTGAAAGAATTACAGCTCATTCCACTAGAGCTGTGGCTTCCACTTGGGCCTTTAAGAATGAGGCCTCTGTTGAACAGATTTGCAAGGCTGCAACTTGGTCTTCGCTTCATACTTTTTCCAAATTTTACAAATTTGACACTTTTGCTTCCTCGGAGGCTATTTTTGGGAGAAAGGTTCTTCAGGCAGTGGTTCCTTCTGTATAAAGAGCCTGCCTATCCCTCCCGTCATCCGTGTACTTTTGCTTTGGTATTGGTATCCCACAAGTAATGATGACCCGTGGACTGATCACACTTAACAGAAGAAAACATAATTTATGCTTACCTGATAAATTCCTTTCTTCTGTAGTGTGATCAGTCCACGGCCCGCCCTGTTTTTTAAGGCAGGTAAATATTTTTTAAATTATACTCCAGTCACCACTACACCCTTGGCTTCTCCTTTCTCGTTGGTCCTTGGTCGAATGACTGAAGGTGACGTAGAGGGGAGGAGCTATATAGCAACTCTGCTGGGTGAATCCTCTTGCACTTCCTGTAGGGGAGCAGTTAATATCCCACAAGTAATGATGACCCGTGGACTGATCACACTACAGAAGAAAGGAATTTATCAGGTAAGCATAAATTATGTTTTCTTAAAACTGCATGCTGACTATATCATGAAAGTTTCCTCCGAACTGGCCATATTACATTTCCAATCTCCACAACAACCCTGGTCCTCAGAATAGTTTATTATATATATATATATATATATATATATATATATATATATATATATATATATATATATATTTATATATATTTATATTAACCAACTGCATACAACAGAAAAACAGAATGAGAGGTTTACTATTAATAAATATTGGTATAAGAGGTAACCTACTCTCTCTCAGATAACTCAATTTTACATATCTGGCTAAAACAATACTAGATTCACTCCAGTTTAAGAAAAGGAAACACAAGTGATGCATTAAATGTAAATTATTCCAATTAGACCTAGTGGACTACATTAGTTTTATTGCATTGCTAAAATGTGCATTTAAAAATAAATAAAAAAAAGCTTACTCCTACAGCAATTTAAGATTCACCTTAGATATCCAATGCTTAAATGGACACTGAACCCACATTTTTTTCCTTTCGTGATTCAGATAGAGCATGCAATTTTAAGCAACTTTCTAATTTACTCCTATTATCAATTTTTCTTCATTCTTTTGGTATCTTTATTTGAAAAATAAGGCATCTAAGCTTTTTTGGTTCAGAACTCTGGACAGCACTTTTTATTGGTGGATGAATTTATCCACCAATCAGCAAGAACAACCCAGGTTGTTCATCAAAAATGGGCCGGCATCTAAACTTACATTCTTGCATTTCAAATAAAGATACCAAGAGAATGAAGAAAATTTGATAAGATTAAATTGGAAAGTTGCTTAAAATTTCATGCTCTATATGAATCACGAAAGAAAAAAAAAATTGGGTTCAGTGTCCCTTTAAAAATGGACATGTTACCCATGTGCTAAATCAACTGAAAGTGAGCCAGTCTTGGCAGTTTTTGTCTCACTGCTTACAGTACATCAGCAAGCAAATAGAGAACTTTTGTAGCAAGATTAGGCCATGTTTGTGGCTGGGACAAGTCGTATCACAATTTTCCTTTAATGGAATTATATAGGAATTATATAGAATATAAAATAAAATTTAAAAATATATACATTTTTTATTTTCTTTTTTATCAATGTTGCTCGTCTCTTGGTATCTTGGTTCAGAGCAATGCACTCAACACATTAGTAAACCAACAATGAGAGGCATATAAGTGCTGCCACCAATCAGCAGCTAGCTCCCAGCTTCTAATCCCACCTAGTTATGCTTTTCAACAAATGATACCAAAAGAACAAAGCAAATTAGATCATACACATTTTTTTTTGGGGGGGAGGGAATGTATGCTCTAAATCAAGGGGAAAAAAAAAAAAAAAAAAACTAAAAAAAAAAAAAACCCATTTATGCTTACCTGATAAATTCCTTTCTTTCTTGGTGGCAAGAGTTCATGAAATGCCTTACTGTTGGAAATTCATCTTCTGGCCACCTGAGGAGGCAAAGACACAATACAGTAAAACCTTTAATATCCCTCCTACTTCCTGTTCCCTCCCAGTATTTTCAAAGGCCTAGAAAAGGAGAAAGAAGTAAAAAGGATAGAATGGTAAAGAGGTGCAAACTAGAACTGTCGCTGTTACTAAAATTGTGTGGATTCGTGGACACTCACCACCAAGAAAGAAAGGAATAGATCAGGTAAGCATAAATTGTGTTTTGTTTCTAATGGAGACTCTACAAAATTACTTCCTGTTGGGAACCAATACAAAGCTGTGGACTCCACATAAAAAGGTGGGTGGGACAAAAAAAAAGGATAAGGCAGGCACCTATTTACTAGAAAGTACTGCCTGAAAGCCCTTTCTTCCAAAGCTGCCGCCTCTGAGGCAAACACATTAAATGGAAACATTTTAAAGAAAGTATGCATATAAAGCAAGGAAATTTCTGCAAATTTGCTCTATTTTCGCCTGGATTTATAAAGAAGTAGAAACATAACGAGTTGAAATGGCCACAATTCCAAGTAAGTCTTGTGAAATGAACTTCGTAAAAGTAAAGAAACAAAAAATGTCCCTTTTGCGATTCTGACGTCTACCAGAAAGTACATCAAACAAGCTGGAAGATCAACAAACGTCTTTAGTAGCCTGCTAAACTATCAAAACCCTTAACACATTCAGATTATGCCATAACCTCCCCTAAGATGATCCAGAAATAGAACATAAGAAGGAAACCCCAATTTCCTGGGTAACGTTTCCTGAATCGACCACCTTGGAAAAGAAAATCAGACCAAGTTTGCAAATTAATTTGTCCAGATGAAAACACCAGATACAAAAAGACCACAAAAGAGCTGAGTTACTCTCCTAACTTCGAAATAACCAACAAAAACAAACCTAAGAAAGCAACTATGCAAAGTATGCATATGACAAAGGGAGGAAAAGAGTCGGACCAGATTAATCTCCTTGGAAGAGAAAAAGGCTTGATAACCAACTCACAGTCTGATCAAGGACCGATTAAAATGTCTGGAAAAATACATATTCTCTGTGCAATAAAACAAAAAAAATGCTGAAAAGTTTACCTGTAGAGCACGCTGGCCAAAGACCCTATAAAAAAAAAAAAAAAAAAAAAAAAGGGCAAGAACTGAGGATTCCCAGCAGAATACCAGGTATATCCTCCCTTTGAACATCCAGAAAGATAAAATTTTCTGCACTGCGGTTTGATAGCAGGGTGGATAAAAATCAATGATTTTTTATTTTTTTTTAAATCGGATTTTTTTTATTTAAATCGGATTTGGGAAAAGCACCGTCTCCAGCTCATTTTTTGGCAAATATTGTCATTATCCAGTATCAGGGTCAAAACTTAAGTGCTGATGAAGAGGAGTTAGCTATGACATGGGTATCCAGCAATCATCCATCTGTAATGCCAACTATAATAAACTTCAAAGCTAAGGGGGAACCATTCAAGAAATATAGGTTTGCTGAAGATATTTTAAAGAAAGTCACACCAGTGAACTGGTGGAAATCACTTAAGCACTTGGATTTAGAGTCTGTTCAAGTAATGATTTCACTTTTAACAGCAGTAGCTTCTTCTGCAGGCGTTGAAAGAATATTCTCTTCCTTTGGACTCATTCATTCTAAATTGAGAAATCGATAAAGCAGGAAAGCTTGTTTTTCTTTTCCAGATTATGAACAAAGAAGAAGATGATGAGTGAGCTACAGAGGACAGTATTCAAGTTTTTCATGTGTAGGCTGGGCTGACAGTAAGTTTCTTAAAATATATATATTTTGTTTAGCCAAATTAGTTAACAAACATGGATGTTTGTTTAAGCAAATAACATATGCTGTAATGTTATTGTTTCAGTTGAATACATCTATTTAAATTGTTATTATTAAGGTAATGATTATTTTTCTCCTTCCTAAGTACAACAGAAAAGTTGTCCAAATATGAATTATATTGATTAACCTATTAAACTGGGTATAAAAAAAAAACTTATATGAAAAGTTGTTATTCTAAAAATCTTCATCTCCTTGCATATTAAAGTTAAACCAGCAAGAATTAGTCTTTATGTAGAAAACTATGATTTAAATCAATCCTTACTGACTAGTGATTTAAATCGTGAATTAAATCAGTTTGATTTAAATCAAATCCACCCTGTTTGATAGTATGAAGATTTTGAGAAGACCAAAGAAGTGTCTCTCAAAACATCCTGATGAGCAATTTCCCATTCTAAAGAGAACAAACTACATGAGACTTTTAAAAGTCCCAAGCCACGTCCCCAACCTTAAGAGGCTGGTGGTCTTGATAATTATCAAATTACAAACAAAAGAAGAACAACCGCTGAGAAACTGAAATACTGAATATCCACCAATAAAATATTACCTGATTAATCAAGCAAGATGGGAGTAACTGGACAAGTTCAGAGTGGTCTCCATTCCATTGCCTGAGCATATGAAAATGTAAATAAATGCTAATGAAACCTTGATCTTTTGTTGATCTAATAAAATAACATTATGAAAACCAATAGATGAACACTCGCAAACAAGACAAACAAGACACCCGTATAAGAGAAGTCAAAGAAACTTGACAAAGTTCACCTTCCAACCATTAAGGGTGAAAACGAAAGGCTTGGACCAAAATATAGTCCAAGTAGAAAGATATGCCCGGAGCTCTTACATTGAGCACAGTGCCTAAAGATTCAAATAATGAAAACAGAATTTATGCTTACCTGATAAATTTCTTTCTCTTACGGTGTATCCGGTCCACGGCTTCATCCTTACTTGTGGGATATTCTCAATCCCTACAGGAAGTGGCAAAGAGAGCACACAGCAGAGCTGTCCATATAGCTCCCCTCAGGCTCCGCCCCCCCAGTCATTCGACCGACGGTTAGGAGAAAAAGGAGAACCAATGGGTGCAGTGGTGACTGTAGTTTACAAAAATAAACTTAAACCTGACTAAATTGCCAGGGTGGGCCGTGGACCGGATACACCGTAAGAGAAAGAAATTTATCAGGTAAGCATAAATTCTGTTTTCTCTTACATTGGTGTATCCGGTCCACGGCTTCATCCTTACTTGTGGGAACCAATACCAAAGCTTTAGGACACGGATGAAGGGAGGGAACAAGTCAGGTAACCTAAACGGAAGGCACCACTGCTTGTAAAACCTCCCAAAAATAGCCTCCGAAGAAGCAAAAGTATCGAATTTGTAAAATTTGGCAAATGTATGCAGTGAAGACCATGTCGCTGCCTTACAGATCTGTTCAACAGAAGCCTCATTCTTGAAAGCCCATGTGGAAGCCACAGCTCTAGTGGAATGAGCTGTAATACGTTCGGGAGGCTGCCTTCCAGCAGTCTCATAAGCCAACCGGATGATGCTTTTGATAGAAGAAATAAAAACTACAAATCTAACACCACAAACTCTTTACCCTCCCGTGGAGATGCTACTTGTTAGAGCGGCAAAGAGAATGACTGGGGGGCGGAGCCTGAGGGGAGCTATATGGACAGCTCTGCTGTGTGCTCTCTTTGCCACTTCCTGTAGGGATTGAGAATATCCCACAAGTAAGGATGAAGCCGTGGACCGGATACACCAATGTAAGAGAAATATAGCAGGTTTATTCAGCACATAAAGTTACAAAAAACGCGACTTTTCGGGAACTCCTTCCCTTAGTCATGACTAAGGGAAGGAGTTCCCGAAACGTTGCGTTTTTTTTTTTAACTTTATGTGCTGAATAAACCTGCTATATTTCATTTTTGCTGGCACTCCATTTTTTGAATCTTTAAGTATTTACCTGTAGGGTGTGGTGGTGTCCCTGCATGCAGGGACCTGTGTGTTGAACTGTACTGCTTGTTGTTGCTGCATATTGAGCACAGTGCCCCCAGATCTTTAAGTAGTTCATCTAGACATAAGTGATACTCCCATGGCCAGAAATGAACCTGGGATTCCTGGTTAGCAACCCCTTCACTTATCGGTAAACCATTGTAAAGCTTTTGGCAAAAAACCTAAACTGTAGCCAGACCAAAAATAATACCCACGAAGTAAGAATGAAGAAACTGGTGCCGTTCTCTGAGAATAACAAAAATATGAAAAAAAATTTCCTTCAAATCTAGAACAGATGTGAACTGACCGTAAAGAACGAATAGGTTCCATCCTGTAACCTTCAAAAACTGAACTGAAACTGAAGGAATTAAATACAGGATGGCCTGAATATTCCCGTCAGTCTTCAAGTACGTCAAGAGTGTAAGAGAATTCTTTCATTCATACCGACATGAAAGCGGGTCCATCTTCCCATGTCCTCCAAAGCATAAGCGTACTTAATGAAAACCAAAGTGCTTCTGCCCTCTGAGACCTAAAAACGATGAGACCTCTTTCATGAAGGTTGCAACAGAAAAACCTATTCGATACGCCTGAAATACCTAGAGGTCCTGAACGGACTGTAACCAAACCTTCTTAAAAGGTCTCAACCTACCCCTTACCAGAAAGTCTGAACCAGGGGTCGCACCTTTCAGCAGACTTTTCATTGGAAGTAGATTACTTGTTCTGCTTGGCTTTATTCCAAACTTGTCTAGGATTCCAGGAATACGAAGTAGCATCAGACTTCTAAGAAGAACAACAACTCTTGATTCTAAAAATGCTTAGGGGGCAAAAACAATTATTGGATTTACACTTTGAGCTAGATTTCTTACCTGGCATAAGAAGAATACCAGTTTAGCACAACTAACAGAGGTAATTTTAGAATCCAAACTTGCCCCAAAAAGATCTGTCCTTTAAAGGTTAAGGAGAGAAGAGCGGACTTCGAAGCACACAAACAGTCAGAGCCAAATTCTAAAAATAAAATAATGCAAATAATTCCCAAGTGAATGAATTTATTAACCTCCAGTGATAAGTACGTTCTGGAATATGCTCCAAGAATGATTTCTACAAAACACAATTAAGGAATACAGCATTTTCAAGAGCTACCCCCAACACATTGCGCTGTATGAAAAAAATATGAGCGCTCCCACTGTGGAAAATATATATTATTCATTCAAGGGATATTAGATCCAATTTTCTTATTTCAGGATTCAGATACAGCATGCAATTTTCAGCCACTTTCTAATTTACTTTCCAATTTACACCTATTATCAATTTGTGTTCATTCTCTTGGTATCTTTATTTGAAAAGCAGAAATGTAAGCTTAGGAGACGGCCTCATTTTGGTTCAGCACCAGGGTAGCGCTTGCCGATTGGTGGCTAAATACATATAGAACATGCAATTTTAAGCAACTTTCTAATTTACTCCTATTACCAATTTTTCTTCATTCTCTTGGTATCCTTCACCCACAGCTCCTGCTTTCATTAGCATATCGATGACTATCCGGCTTCCTCCAATCGTTGCGTATCTCACAAGCTGAACCCAAAGGGGGCACACAACGCTTGGAGGAAGCCCAATTTGTCTTCAATCTGCTAAAGAAAGCAGCATCTGCGGGTGGAGGAACAGCATTTTATTTACCATAACGCAAAAGGTAAGCATTTTAAAAAACAACACAATTTATGCTTACCTGATAAATTTATTTCTCTTGTGGTGTATCCAGTCCACGGATCATCCATTACTTGTGGGATATTCTCCTTCCTAACAGGAAGTTGCAAGAGGACACCCACAGCAGAGCTGCTATATAGCTCCTCCCCTTACTGCCATATCCAGTCATTCGACCGAAACAAGCTGAGAAAGGAGAAACCATAGGGTGCAGTGGTGACTGTAGTTTAAATCTAAATTTTGACCTGCCTGAAAATGACAGGGCGGGCCGTGGACTGGATACACCACAAGAGAAATAAATTTATCAGGTAAGCATAAATTGTATCCAGTCCACGGATCATCCATTACTTGTGGGATACCAATACCAAAGCTAAAGTACACGGATGAAGGGAAGGACAAGGCAGGTACTTAAACGGAAGGTACCACTGCCTGTAGAACCTTTCTTCCAAAAATAGCCTCCGAAGAAGCAAAAGTATCAAATTTGTAGAATTTTGAAAAAGTATGAAGCGAAGACCAAGTCGCCGCCTTGCAAATCTGTTCAACAGAAGCCTCATTTTTAAAGGCCCAAGTGGAAGCCACAGCTCTAGTAGAATGAGCTGTAATCCTTTCAGGAGGCTGCTGTCCAGCAGTCTCATAGGCTAAGCGGATTATGCTTCTTAGCCAAAAAGAAAGAGAGGTTGCCGAAGCCTTTTGACCTCTCCTCTGTCCAGAGTAAACCACAAACAAAGCAGATGTTTGACGAAAATCTTTAGTAGCTTGTAAGTAAAACTTTAAAGCACGAACCACGTCCAGATTATGTAAAAGACGTTCCTTCTTTGAAGAAGGATTAGGACATAATGATGGAACAACAATCTCTTGATTGATATTCTTATTAGATACTACCTTAGGCAAAAACCCAGGTTTTGTACGCAGAACTACCTTATCTGCATGGAAGATCAGATAAGGAGAATCACATTGTAAAGCAGATAACTCGGAGACTCTACGAGCCGAGGAAATAGCCATCAAAAAAAGAATTTTCCAAGATAAAAGCTTGATATCTATGGAAAGAAGAGGTTCAAACGGAACCCCTTGAAGAACTTTAAGAACCAAATTTAAGCTCCATGGGGGAGCAACAGGTTTAAACACAGGCTTGATTCTAACCAACGCCTAACAAAACGCCTGAACGAATGGAACATCCGCCAGACGCTTGTGCAAAAGAATAGACAGTGCAGAGATCTGTCCCCTCAAAGAACTAGCTGATAATCCTTTCTCCAAACCCTCTTGGAGAAAAGATAATATCCTAGGAATCCTAACCTTACTCCATGAGTAACTCTTGGATTCACACCAATAAAGATATTTACGCCATATCTTATGGTAAATTTTCCTGGTAACAGGCTTTCGTGCCTGTATTAAGGTATCAATAACAGACTCGGAGAAGCCACGCTTTGATAAAATCAAGCGTTCAATCTCCAAGCAGTCAGTCTCAGAGAAATTAGATTTGGATGATTGAAAGGACCTTGAAGTAGAAGTAGTCTCGTCTCAAAGGCAGAGTCCAAGGTGGAAAGGATGACATGTCCACTAGGTCTGCATACCAGGTCCTGCGTGGCCACGCAGGCGCTATCAAAATCACTTGGCAATCAGTCGAGGGAGCAGAGGAAACGGTGGAAATACGTAAGCCAGGTTGAAAGACCAAGGCGCTGCTAGAGCATCTATTAGCGTCGCTTCCGGGTCCCTGGACCTGGATCCGTAATAAGGAAGCTTGGCGTTCTGGCAAGACGCCATGAGATCCAATTCTGGTTTGCCCCAACGACGAATCAATTGAGCAAACACCTCCGGATGGAGTTCCCACTCCCCTGGATGAAAAGTCTGACGACTTAGAAAATCCGCCTCCCAGTTCTCTACACCTGGGATATGGATCGCTGATAGGTGGCAAGAGTGTTTCTCTGCCCAGCAAATTATTTTGGAGACTTCTAACATCGCTAAGGAACTCCTTGTTCCCCCTTGATGGTTGATGTAAGCCACAGTCGTGATGTTGTCCGACTGAAATCTGATGAACCTCAGGGTTTTTAACTGAGGCCAAGCCTGAAGAGCATTGAATATTGCCCTTAATTCCAGAATATTTATTGGGAGGAGTTTCTCCTCCTGAGTCCACGATCCCTGAGCCTTCAGGGAGTTCCAGACTGCACCCCAACCTAGAAGGCTGGCATCTGTCGTTACAATTGTCCAATCTGGCCTGTGAAAGGTCATACCTTTGGACAGATGGACCCGAAATAGCCACCAGAGAAGATAATCTCTGGTCTCTTGATCCAGATTTAGTAGAGGGGACAAATCTGTGTAATCCCCATTCCACTGACTGAGCATGCATAGTTGCAGCGGTCTGAGATGTAGGCGCGCAAACTGAACTATGTCCATTGCCGCTACCATTAAGCCGATTACCTCCATGCACTGAGCCATCGAAGGGCACGGAATAGAATGGAGAACACGGCAAGAATTTAGAAGTTTTGATAACCTGGACTCCGTCAGGTAAATTTTCATTTCTACAGAATCTATCAGAGTCCCTAGGAAGGAGACTCTTGTGAGTGGGGACAGAGAACTCTTTTCCTCGTTCACTTTCCACCCGTGCGACCTCAGAAATGCCAGAACTATGTCCGTATGGGACTTGCCAATTTGGAAATTTTACGCCTGTATCAGGATGTCGTCTAGATAAGGGGCCACTGCTATGCCCCGCTGCCTTAGGACCACCAGACGCGACCCCAGAACCTTTGTAAAAATTCTTGGGGCTGTAGCTAACCCGAAGGAAAGAGCCACAAACTGGTAATGCCTGTCCAGAAAGGCAAACCTTAGAAACCGATGATGATCTTGGTGTATCGGAATGTGAAGGTAAGCATCCTTTAGATCCACTGTAGTCATATATTGACCCTCCTGGATCATAGGAAGGATGGTCCGAATAGTTTCCATTTTGAATGATGGAACTCTGAGGAATTTGTTTAAGATCTTTAGATCCAAGATTGGTCTGAAGGTTCCCTCTTTTTTGGGAACCACAAACAGATTTGAGTAAAAACCCTGTCCCTGTTCCTCCTTTGGAACTGGATGGCTTACTCCCATAACTAGGAGGTCTTGCACACAGTGTAAGAATGCCTCTTTCTTTATCTGGTTGACAGATAATCGTGAAAGGTGAAATCTCCCTTGTGGAGGAGAAGCCTTGAAGTCCAGAAGATACCCCTGGGATATAATCTCCAACGCCCAGGGATCCTGAACATCTCTTGCCCACGCCTGGGCGAAGAGAGAAAGTCTGCCCCCTACTAGATCCGTTACCGGATAGGGGGCCATTCCTTCATGCTGTCTTAGAGGCAGCAGCAGGCTTTTTGGCCTGCTTGCCTTTGTTCCAGGACTGGTTAGGTTTCCAGGCCGTCTTGGACTGAGCAAAAGTTCCCTCTTGTTTTGTAGCAGAGGAAGTTGATGCTGCACTTGCCTTGAAGTTTCGAAAGGCACGAAAATTAGACTGTTTGGCCCTTGATTTGGACCTGTCCTGAGGAAGGGCATGACCTTTACCTCCAGTAATGTCAGCAATAATTTCCTTCAAACCAGGCCCGAATAGGGTCTGCCCCTTGAAGGGAATGTTAAGTAGTTTAGACTTTGAAGTCACATCAGCTGACCAAGATTTGAGCCATAGCGCCCTACGCGCCTGGATGGCAAATCCAGAATTCTTAGCCGTTAGTTTAGTCAAATGAACAATGGCATCAGAAACAAAAGAATTAGCTAGCTTAAGTGCTCTAAGCTTGTAAAGTATGTCCTCCCAAGGAGTAGTTGTCTGTAAAGCCTCTTCCAGAGACTCAAACCAAAACGCCGCAGCAGCAGTGACAGGAGCAATGCATGCAAGGGGCTGCAGGATAAAACCTTGTTGAATAAACATTTTCTTAAGGTAACCCTCTAATTTTTTATCCATAGGATCTGAAAAAGCATAACTGTCCTCGACAGGGATAGTAGTACGCTTTGCTAAAGTAGAAACTGCTCCCTCCACCTTAAGGACCGTTTGCCATAAGTCCCGTGTGGTGGCGTCTATGGGAAACATTTTTCTAAAAATAGGAGGGGGGGGGGGGAAACGGCACACCGGGTCTATCCCACTCTTTATTAATAATTTCTGTAAACCTTTTAGTTATTGGAAAAACCTCAGTACACACCGGCACTGCAAAGTATTTATCCAGTCTACACAATTTCTCTGGCACTGCAATTGTGTCACAGTCATTCAGAGCAGCTAAAACCTCCCTAAGCAAAACACGGAGGTTCTCAAGCTTAAATTTAAAAGTAGAAATATCAGAACCAGGTTTCCCTGAGTCAGAGATATCACCCACAGACTGAAGCTCTCCTTCCTCAGCTTCTGCATATTGTGAGGCAGTATCAGACATGGCTCTTAAAGCGTCTGTATGCTCTGTATTACGCCTAACACCAGAGCTATCACGCTTTCCTCTAAATTCAGGTAGTCTGGCTAATACCGCTGACAGTGTATTATCCACGACTGCCGCCATGTCTTGTTAAGTAATCGCTATGGGCGTCCTTGACGTACTTGGCGCCATTTGAGCATGAGTCCCTTGAGCGGGAGTCAAAGGGTCTGACACGTGGGGAGAGTTAGTCGGCATAACTTCCCCCTCGTCAGAATCCTCTGGTGATAATTATTTTAAAGATAACAGCTGATCTTTATTGTTTAAAGTGAAATCAATACATTTAGTACACATTCTCATATGGGGTTCCACCATGGCTTTTAAACATAATGAACAAGGAGTTTCCACTATGTCAGACATGTTTATACAGACTAGCAATGAGACTAGCAAGCTGGGAAAACACTTTAAATCAAGTTAACAAGCAAATATAAAAACCGGTACTGTGCCTTTAAGAGAAACAAATTTTGTCAAAATTTGAAAAACAGTGAAAAAAGGCAGTAATTCAAACGAAATTTTTACAGTGTATGTAATAGGTTAGCAGAGCATTGCACCCACTTGCAAATGGATGATTAACCCCTTAATGCAAAAAACTGATCAAAAAAACAAAACAAACGTTTTTTAAACAGTCACAACAACTGCCACAGCTCAACTGTGGCCCTACCTTCCTTAATAAACGACTTTCGAAGCCTTTAGAGCCCTTCAGAGATGTCCTATAGCATGCAGGGGACTGCTGAGGGAAGCTGAATGTCTCTGTCTGTAATTTTAATTGCGCAAAAAAGCGCTAAAATAGGCCCCTCCCACTCATAGTACAACAGTGGAAAGCCTCAGGAAACTGTTTCTAGGCAAAAATCAAGCCAGCCATGTGGAAAAAACTAGGCCCCAATAAGTTTTATCACCAAAGCATATATAAAAACGATTAAACATGCCAGCAAACGTTTTATATTGCACATTTATAAGAGTATATATATCTCTGATAGTAAGCCTGATACTAGTCGCTATTAAATCACTGTATTTAGGCTTAACTTACATTAATCCGGTATCAGCAGCATTTTCTAGCAATTCCATCCCTAAAAAAACTTAAAACTGCACATACCTCATTGCAGGATAACCTGCACGCCATTCTCCCTCTGAAGTTACCTCACTCCTCAGACATATGTGAGGACAGCAGTGGATCTTAGTTACTTCTGCTAAGATCATAGAAAACGCAGGCAGATTCTTCTTCTAAATGCTGCCTGAGATAAAATAGTACAACTCCGGTACCATTTAAAAATAATAAACTTTTGATTGAAGAAAAAAAAAAACTAACTAACTATCTATCACCACTTTCCTCTTACTACCTCCATCTTTGTTGAGAGTTGCAAGAGAATGACTGGATATGGCAGTTAGGGGAGGGTCCTCTTGCAACTTCCTGTTGGGAAGGAGAATATCCCACAAGTAATGGATGATCCGTGGACTGGATACACCTTACAAGAGAAAATAAACATTGTAAAGTTTAATGAATGAAAGTGCCCTGTTTTTAAGATTTTTAGATACCGGGCACTTATTCATTAAACTTTACAATCACTTTAAAGTAAATGTAAATTTTCATGAATTAGTGCCCGGTTTTTAAAAAATATTATTAAAAACAGGGGCACTTTCATTCATGAAAGTTTACATTGCAGCATAGTTTTACAAATACTTACCTTTCTCTTCAGCAAAGCCAGATCGCCGATCCCCCGCCTGCTTCTTCTGCTGTACTTACACAGCCATGACAAAACTGGCTTCCTCCAAACACAGCGTGGCCTCACAAAATGGGGGGGGGGGAGCCATGATTGGAGAAAGCCGGTTTTATCATTGGTAACGTAAGTACAGAGGAAATGCACGTGGGGGGGTCGGCGACCTGGCTTTGCTCAAGAGAAAGGCAAGTATTTTTAAAAATACGCTGCAATGTAAACTTTCATGAATGAAAGTACCCCTGTTTTTAATAGTATTTTTAAAAATTGGGCAGTAATTCATGAAAGTTTACATTCACTTTAAAGGGACAGTCTACACCAGAATTGTTATTGTTTTAAAAAAAGATAGATAATCCCTTTATTACCCATTCCCCAGTTTTGCATAACCAACACAGTTATATTCATATACTTTTAACCTCTGTGATTATCTTGTATCTAAGCCTCTGCAAACTGCCCCTTTATTTCAGTTCTTTTGACAGACTTGCAGGTTAGCCAATCAGTGACTGCTCCCAGATAACTTCAGGTGCACGAGTACAGTGTTATCTATATGAAATACATGAACTAACACCCTCTAGTGGTGAAAAACTGTTAAAATGCATTCTGAAAAGAGGTGGCCTTCAAGGTCTAAGAAATTAGCATATGAACATCTTAGGTTAAGCTTTCAACTAAGAATACCAAAAGAACAAAGCAAAATTGGTGATAAAAGTAAATTGGAAAATTGTTTAAAATCACATGCTCTATATGAATCATGAAAGTTTATTTTGGCCTAGACTGTCCCTTTAAGCTTGCTATTAATTTTGAAACTATGTTATAAGCAATATGTTGCAATATCAAACTTCTGTTATTAACAATACAAATCTGTAAATCTATGAAGATTTTTCTTGCTACTACCAGACAATAGTACCTAACAATAAATATTAAAAAGGAACAGTCTAGTCCAAAATAGACTTTCATGATTCAGATAGGGCATGTAATTTTAAACAATTTTCCAATTTACTTTTACCACCAATTTTGCTTTGTTCTCTTGGTATTCTTAGTTGAAAGCTAAACCTAGGAGGTTCATATGCTAATTTCTAAGCCCTTGAAGGCCGCCTCTTCTTTCAGGGCATTTTGACAGTTTTTCACCACTAGAGAGTGTTAGTTCATGTTTGTCATATATAAAACTGTGCTCACGCACGTGGAGTTTCTATGAGCCAGCACTGATTGGCTAAAATGCATGTCTGTCAAAAGAACTGAAATAAGGGGGCAGTTTGCAGAGGTTTAGATACAAGATAATCACAGAGGTAAAAAGTGTATTAATATAACTATGTTGGTTATGCAAAACTAAGTGGGTAATTAAGCAATTATCTATCTTTTAAAACAACAAAAATTCTGGTGTAGACTTCCCTTTAAGCCAGACATTTTAGTAGCTTTGGAGCAAGACTTATTTAGTGCTAGATCACGAGTAGCACACTAACTGTTGGTGCAAGTGATAAGGGGCATATTGCTGCTCTTTGCGCAATTTGGAAGTAATACACGTATTATAAGTTGAAAATAAACGCGTTTGCTTGAGCGCAACTGAATTTAACATGCGTCATATTAGCATGACTTCAGAGCTCTGGTTAAATGTTATGCCAGACAAGAAGTTGCACAAAACAGAAAAAACATAATTTATGCTTACCTGATAAATTCCTTTCTTCTGTTGTGTGATCAGTCCACGGGTCATCATTACTTCTGGGATATAACTCCTCCCCAACAGGAAATGCAAGAGGATTCACCCAGCAGAGCTGCATATAGCTCCTCCCCTCTACGTCAGTCCCAGTCATTCGACCAAGAATCAACAAGAAAGGAGTAACCAAGGGTGAAGTGGTGACTGGAGTATAATTTAAAAGATATTTACCTGCCTTAAAACAGGGCGGGCCGTGGACTGATCACACAACAGAAGAAAGGAATTTATCAGGTAAGCATAAATTATGTTTTCTTCTGTTATGTGTGATCAGTCCACGGGTCATCATTACTTCTGGGATACCAATACCAAAGCAAAAGTACACGGATGACGGGAGGGATAGGCAGGCTCATTATACAGAAGGAACCACTGCCTGAAGAACCTTTCTCCCAAAAATAGCCTCCGAAGAAGCAAAAGTGTCAAATTTGTAAAATTTGGAAAAAGTATGAAGCGAAGACCAAGTTGCAGCCTTGCAAATCTGTTCAACAGAGGCCTCATTCTTAAAGGCCCAAGTGGAAGCCACAGCTCTAGTGGAGTGAGCTGTAATTCTTTCAGGAGGCTGCTGTCCAGCAGTCTCATAGGCTAAACGTATTATGCTACGAAGCCAAAAAGAGAGAGAGGTAGCAGAAGCTTTTTGACCTCTCCTCTGTCCAGAATAAACGACAAACAGGGAAGAAGTTTGGCGAAAATCTTTAGTTGCCTGCAAGTAGAACTTGAGGGCACGAACTACATCCAGATTGTGTAGAAGACGTTCCTTCTTTGAAGAAGGATTTGGACACAAGGATGGAACAACAATCTCTTGATTGATATTCCTGTTAGTGACTACCTTAGGTAAGAACCCAGGTTTAGTACGCAGAACTACCTTGTCTGAGTGAAAAATCAGATAAGGAGAATCACAATGTAAGGCTGATAACTCAGAGACTCTTCGAGCCGAGGAAATAGCCATTAAAAACAGAACTTTCCAAGATAACAATTTTATATCAATGGAATGAAGGGGTTCAAACGGAACACCCTGTAAAACGTTAAGAACTAAGTTTAAACTCCATGGCGGAGCAACAGCTTTAAACACAGGCTTGATCCTAGCTAAAGCCTGACAAAAGGCCTGGACGTCTGGATTTTCTGACAGACGCCTGTGTAACAAGATGGACAGAGCTGAAATCTGTCCCTTTAATGAACTAGCTGATAGACCCTTTTCTAAACCTTCTTGTAGAAAGGACAATATCCTAACGATCCTAACCTTACTCCAAGAGTAACCTTTGGATTCGCACCAGTATAGGTATTTACGCCATATTTTATGGTAAATCCTTCTGGTAACAGGCTTCCTAGCCTGTATCAGGGTATCAATAACCGACTCAGAAAAACCACGTTTTGATAAAATCAAGCGTTCAATTTCCAAGCAGTCAGCTTCAGAGAAGTTAGATTTTGATGTTTGAATGGACCCTGTATCAGAAGGTCCTGTCTTAGAGGTAGAGACCAAGGCGGACAGGATGACATGTCCACTAGATCTGCATACCAAGTCCTGCGTGGCCATGCAGGCGCTATTAGAATCACTGATGCTCTCTCCTGTTTGATTTTGGCAATCAATCGAGGAAGCAGCGGGAAGGGTGGGAACACATAAACCATCCCGAAGTTCCAAGGTGCTGTCAAAGCATCTATCAGAACCGCTCCCGGATCCCTGGATCTGGACCCGTAGAGAGGAAGTTTGGCGTTCTGGCGAGACGCCATGAGATCTATCTCTGGTTTGCCCCAACGTCGAAGTATTTGGGCAAAGATCTCCGGATGAAGTTCCCACTCCCCCGGATGAAAAGTCTGGCGACTCAAGAAATCCGCCTCCCAGTTCTCCACTCCCGGGATGTGGATTGCTGATAGGTGGCAAGAGTGAGACTCTGCCCAGCGAATTATCTTTGATACTTCCATCATTGCTAGGGAGCTTCTTGTCCCTCCCTGATGGTTGATGTAAGCTACAGTCGTGATGTTGTCCGACTGAAACCTGATGAACCCCCGAGTTGTTAATTGGGGCCAAGCCAGAAGGGCATTGAGAACTGCTCTCAATTCCAGGATGTTTATTGGAAGGAGACTCTCCTCCTGATTCCATAGTCCCTGAGCCTTCAGAGAATTCCAGACAGCGCCCCAACCTAGTAGGCTGGCGTCTGTTGTTACAATTGTCCAGTCTGGCCTGCTGAATGGCATCCCCCTGGACAGGTGTGGCCGATAAAGCCACCATAGAAGAGAATTTCTGGTCTCTTGATTCAGATTCAGAGTAGGGGACAAATCTGAGTAATCCCCATTCCACTGACTTAGCATGCACAATTGCAGCGGTCTGAGGTGTAGGCGTGCAAAAGGTACTATGTCCATTGCCGCTACCATTAAGCCGATCACCTCCATGCATTGAGCTACTGACGGGTGTTGAATGGAATGAAGGACACGGCATGCATTTTGAAGTTTTGTTAACCTGTCTTCTGTCAGGTAAATCTTCATTTCTACAGAATCTATAAGAGTCCCCAAGAATGGAACTCTTGTGAGAGGAAAAAGAGAACTCTTCTTTTCGTTCACTTTCCATCCATGCGACCTTAGAAATGCCAGAACTAACTCTGTATGAGACTTGGCAGTTTGAAAGCTTGATTAGAATGTCGTCTAGGTACGGAGCTACCGAAATCCCTCGCGGTCTTAGTACCGCCAGAAGGGCACCCAGAACCTTTGTGAAGATTCTTGGAGCCGTAGCCAATCCGAATGGAAGAGCTACAAACTGGTAGTGCCTGTCTAAGAAGGCAAACCTTAGATACCGGTGATGATCCTTGTGAATCGGTATGTGAAGGTAAGCATCTTTTAAATCCACTGTGGTCATGTACTGACCCTTTTGGATCATGGGTAAGATTGTCCGAATAGTTTCCATTTTGAACGATGGAACTCTTAGGAATTTGTTTAGAATCTTTAAATCTAAGATTGGCCTGAAAGTTCCCTCTTTTTTGGGAACCACAAACAGGTTTGAGTAGAACCCTTGTCCTTGTTCCGACCGCGGAACCGGATGGATCACTCCCATTAATAACAGATCTTGTACACAGCGTAGAAACGCTTCTTTCTTTATCTGGTTTGTTGACAACCTTGACAGATGAAATCTCCCTCTTGGGGGAGATAATTTGAAGTCTAGAAGGTATCCCTGAGATATGATCTCTAGCGCCCAGGGATCCTGAACATCTCTTGCCCAGGCCTGGGCGAAGAGAGAAAGTCTGCCCCCCACTAGATCCGGTCCCGGATCGGGGGCTCTCGGTTCATGCTGTCTTTGGGGCAGCAGCAGGTTTCCTGGCCTGCTTGCTCTTGTTCCAGGACTGGTTAGGCTTCCAGCCTTGCCTGTAACGAGCAACAGCTCCCTCCTGTTTTGGTGCAGTGGAGGTTGATGCTGCTCCTGTTTTGAAATTCCGAAAGGGACGAAAATTAGACTGTCTAGCCTTAGCTTTGGCTTTGTCTTGAGGTAGGGCGTGGCCCTTACCTCCTGTAATGTCAGCGATAATTTCTTTCAAACCGGGCCCAAATAAAGACTGCCCCTTGAAAGGTATATTAAGTAATTTGGACTTAGAAGTAACATCAGCTGACCAGGATTTTAGCCACAGCGCCCTACGTGCCTGTATGGCGAATCCTGAGTTCTTAGCCGTAAGTTTGGTTAAATGTACTACGGCCTCCGAAATGAATGAATTAGCTAGTTTAAGGACTCTAAGCCTGTCCGTAATGTCGTCTAGCGTAGATGAGCTAAGGTTCTCTTCCAGAGACTCAATCCAAAATGCTGCCGCAGCCGTAATCGGCGCGATACATGCAAGGGGTTGCAATATAAAACCTTGTTGAACAAACATTTTCTTAAGGTAACCCTCTAGTTTTTTATCCATTGGATCTGAAAAGGCACAGCTATCCTCCACCGGGATAGTGGTACGCTTAGCTAAAGTAGAAACTGCTCCCTCCACCTTAGGGACCGTTTGCCATAAGTCCCGAGTGGTGGCGTCTATTGGAAACATCTTTCTAAATATTGGAGGGGGTGAGAACGGCACACCGGGTCTATCCCACTCCTTAGTAACAATTTCAGTTAGTCTCTTAGGTATAGGAAAAACGTCAGTACTCGCCGGTACCGCAAAGTATTTATCCAACCTACACAGTTTCTCTGGTATTGCAACTGTGTTACAATCATTGAGAGCTGCTAAGACCTCCCCTAGTAATACACGGAGGTTCTCCAATTTAAATTTAAAATTTGAAATATCTGAATCCAATCTGTTTGGATCAGAACCGTCACCCACAGAATGAAGCTCTCCGTCCTCATGCTCTGCAAGCTGTGACGCAGTATCAGACATGGCCCTAGTATTGTCAGCGCACTCTGTTCTCACCCCAGAGTGATCACGCTTGCCTCTTAGTTCTGGTAATTTAGACAAAACTTCAGTCATAACAGTAGCCATATCTTGTAATGTTATCTGTAATGGCCGCCCAGATGTACTAGGCGCCATAATATCACGCACCTCCCGGGCGGGAGATGCAGGTACTGCCGCGTGAGGCGAGTTAGTCGGCATAACTCTCCCCTCGCTGTTTGGTGAAATTTGTTCACATTGTACAGATTGACTTTTATTTAAAGTAGCATCAATACAGTTAGTACATAAATTTCTATTGGGCTCCACCTTGGCATTGGAACAAATGACACAGATATCTTCCTCTGAGTCAGACATGTTTAACACACTAGCAATAAACTTGCAACTTGGTTATAATCTTTTTTAGCAAAAACGTACTGTGCCTCAAAGAGGTACTAAACGATTAAATGACAGTTGAAATAATGAACTGAAAAACAGTTATAGCATCAAACTTTAAAACAACACAACTTTTAGTGAAAGTTCCCTCTTTTTTAAATTTGACATAAAAATTACAGAGCAACGTTTTTATTCACAGTCAATATAAAATTCTCACAGCTCTGCTGAGAGAATCCACCTCCCTCCAAAGAAGTTTGAAGACCCCTGAGATCTGTCAGAGATGAACCGGATCATGCAGGAAAAATAAGAGTAACTGACTTGAATTTTTTGATGCGTAGCAAAGAGCGCCAAAAACGGCCCTCCCCCTCACACACAGCAGTGAAGAGAAACGAAACTGTCACAATTAAAACCAAACAACTGCCAAGTGGAAAATAATGCCCAAATATTTATTCACTCAGTACCTCAGAAATGTAAACGATTCTACATTCCAGCAAAAACGTTTAACATGATAAATACTTATTAAAAGGATTAGTGACTTTTAACAGAGTAGTTCCGGTGAAATACCATCCCCAGAATACTGAAGTGTATACATACATGTCATTATAACGGTATGGCAGGATTTTCTCATCAATTCCATTCAGAAAATAAAAACTGCAACATACCTCAATGCAGATTCATCTGCCCGCTGTCCCCTGATCTGAAGCTTTTACCTCCCTCAGATGGCCGAGAACAGCAATATGATCTTAACTACTCCGGTTAAAATCATAGTAAAAAACTCTGGTAGATTCTTCCTCAAACTCTGCCAGAGAAGTAATAACACGCTCCGGTGCTATTGTAAAATAACAAACTTTTGATTGAAGTCATAAAAACTAAGTATAATCACCATAGTCCTCTCACACATCCTATCTAGTCGTTGGGTGCAAGAGAATGACTGGGACTGACGTAGAGGGGAGGAGCTATATGCAGCTCTGCTGGGTGAATCCTCTTGCATTTCCTGTTGGGGAGGAGTTATATCCCAGAAGTAATGATGACCCGTGGACTGATCACACATAACAGAAGAAATATGTAATAAAAAAAAAAAATATATATATATATATATATATATATATATATATATATATATATATGTGTGTGTGTGTGTGTGTGTGTGTGTGTATATATATGTAAAAAGTATATGTAAAAGTTACACTCATAACAGTCTGAAAAAAAAAAAATGGGGAAAAAAAAAAATAAGGCATCAAAGATGTGGCCTCAGGCATTACAAAAAGAAAAGAAAAACAAAAAAGGCTGCAAAGGGCTTTAACAGATACTACATACACGTGTATGTGTGTACATATGTATATTTGTTTCACATTCCAGTGTTCTTCACTTATATATAGGACTGGATAAATTAAGAGGGCCATTATAGTGATAAAATTATATTACTGGCAACAATGCCATTCTGTGCCCCAAAAAAGACCCAGAGGCTGATAAAATCAACAGCACTAGTTGCACAGCTGGGTCATGCAACTACTCTGCTGATTGGATCAGCTGCAGCTTCCGCTCAGGACCAGCAGTATTCTTTTTTTTTTTTTTTTTTTTTTTTAACCCTTTTATGGGGAGGGTTAAACAATATAATGGCCCTTTAATGTATCTAGAGCTCTAGCATGTAAATCTACTCTAATTACATATTATTTCAATAATAGTTAGAAGCAAAACATCCACTATATTTAACAACAACAAAGGATATCTAATAATAATCAGTAAATAGCCTCTTAGCAACTAAAACATTTTTTAATTTTTTTTCCAGCTATAATGAAAACATGGCCTGTTGGGCATACTCGAGGACCACGATTGAGAAACACCGTTCTAATGAACTAGATCCTGGTTACTCAATAGCCGAGCCACAGTCCAGTACTGGGCGTTAACAGCCCTCCTGGTGGGACGTGACCTGAAATGCCTCCACTGCGAGCTGTGACAGGCCTGCCGCTACACATTTAAATACTGGGTAGGCCTGTGCACATATAGCGGCAGTTCAGTGGGAGGACGGTGTGGGATAATGAGCATATAGGACTGGACCTGGGCACCACAGTTTAGTGATACCAATGTGTGATAGATATATATATATATATATATATATATATATATATTTTTTTTTTTTTATTCCCACAATTACACCAATGCATTACCAACATACATATAATTTACCAGGCCTTGAGTTAATTTGGGTTGAGAACTACTGAACTAGAGCATGTCATTTTTCAATTATTAAGGCCGTTTTATAACAATAATAAGAATTTTTAATTCAATATGACCAACATTTTATTTGTATTGCAGGGTGGATTTGATTTCTATCACAAATTTAAATAACTAGTCAGTAAGACAGATTTAAATAATTGTTTTCATTTTTAGAATTACTTTTCAGATTATTTTTCCAGTTATATCAGACCATTATTAATTGAGTTATAAATTATTAGATATTCATATAAATCATTGAAATTAATTAAAATTATTTGGAGGTCAACAATCTCCAGTTTAATTAGTTAATCATTCATATTTGATCAACTTTTCAACTGTACTTTATTTGTAGAAGAAACATAATTATTACCTTAATTTAAAATTGTTTTATTTAACTTAAACAATAACATTTAATTTGTAATGCTTGCCCCTCACTCCTCACACTCAGGTCCTTGTGCAGATCTATTTAACTCCAAACAATTTTCTATTTAGTGAGCTTTTTTAAACTTAGTATGGGTTGATTCTGTGTACGTAGATTTGCATAGGTGCAATTGCATTAAAGGGACCTTAAAGTAAAAATTAAACTTATGATTCAGAAAGAACATGCCATTTTTAACAATTTTCCAATTTACTTCTCATCTAATTTGTTTTGTTCACTTGGTATCCATTGTTGAAAAGCATACATAATAATGCCCAACTGTGAGCTAGCTGCTTGTCACCCAATGTGTTCAGCTAGGTCCCAGTAGAGCATTGCTCTCCTTCAACAAAGGATATCAAGAGAATGAAGCATAGAAGTTAATGTAAAGGTTATTTATCCTGAAATATAGAATAGTTTTGAATTATATGGCAAGATGTTGTATATTCATGGCTGTAATGTTTACATTTTTTGGTAAATTAATTCTATTAATCCATTCACAATGTCATACTCTCCCAGGCATTCTTGACAGATTATTTTGGGCAATTTTTATATCTTGAAGATATCACATATTGATTTAGCAGTTCTCAAAACTGTGAATGTGTCTGCAGAAATAACATGCCGCTTATTCACAGAAAAAAAAAAATGTTATAAAATGAACATACACAGAGTTGATAAATAGACCTAGACCTTAAAGGGACATAATCATGAAAGAAAACTTTTGGGTTTCAGATAGAGCATGTTAGTTAATTTCAGATTATTATAAATGTATCTATAGTGATTGGCTCACTAGGTGTGTTCAGCTAGCTGCCAGTAGTGCAGTGATGTTCCTTCAGCAATGGATAACAAGAGAATTAAGCATTTTTTTATAATAGAAGTAAATTGGAAAGTTGGTTTAAATTGTATGTTCTACCCGAATCATGAAAGATAGTTTTATGGTTTCCAGCACCTTTAAAATGGACAGTCAATTCAAAATTAAACTTTCCCAATTCAGATAGTTCGTGCATTTTTAAACAACTATTATCATCAAATTTGCTTTGTTCTCTTGGTATTCTTTGTTAAAAGCTAAACCTAAGTAGTCTCATATGGCATTTTCTAAGCCCTTGAAGACTGCCTCTTATCTCAGTTTTTCACAGCTAGACAGCACAAGTTCATGGGTGTCATAACATTGTGCTTACTCCCATGGAGTTATTGATGAGTAAGCTTGGCCATGCATGCATGCATGCTTGATTTGAACTTTATCTGAATTTTTGTTAACAAGTGGAATATTGAATAAATCTACCATTTGGAGCTTAATAGTGGTGCACCAATTAAAAATACACTCTATAGCCGGCTTTAGCTAGACATGTGAGTGGCCATCAGGAGTTATATGGGGTTTTTTTTTATTGTTTTTTTTGTTTGTTTTTTTTTAGATATGTGGTATATATATGTTTATTCTATATTAAAATTTGCCTTTTGTAAAATTTAGCAAATGTCCTTCATTTATTAACACATCAGTTTGCTGGTAACTAGACTTTGTAGGGTTCTTACTGGAACACCTCTCTTTCTTGTATATTTTGAAATTGTCTTCTAGTTTTGCACCTGTTAAACATTACTCATTAATAGAATAGAGCTTTGGTGAGCAAACTAAACTAAAGTCTTGTTATTTGTTTTGTTTTTGAGTCAGCACTGACTGGCTAAAATGCAAGACTGTCAAAGGAACTGAGATAAGGGGGCACTCTACAGAGGCTTAGCCTTTAGGTAATCACAGAGGTTAAAAGTATATTAATATAACAATGTTGGTTATGCAAAACTGGGGAATGGGTAATAAAGGGATTATCTATATTTTTAAACAATTCAGGTAGACTATCCCTTTAAATTACTTTCCTAACCAATAGGTTTAGTAGTGTAGGTTAAGGGCTACTTACAAGCAGAATTTATTTGGGTAAACTTTAAACATTCCGTTGATATTCATCTGATTAAAGAAGCTTTCCAGACACACCACATAAAAGAATACCTATGGCCATAGCGGATAAAAGGGACAGGAAACCCCAACATTTTCTTTCATGATTTGGATAGAATATACCATTTTAAACAACTTTCCAATTAACTTCCATTATCAAATTTGCTTTGTTCTCTTGTTATCCTTTTCTGAAGGAACCGCATTGCACTACTGGCAGCAGCCAAACACAAAAGACAAATGTGTGCAGGCACCAATTAGCAGCAGCTCCCACTAGTGTAGGATATGTGCGTATTCTTTTTCAACAAGGGATACCAAGAAAACAAAGCACATTTGAAAATAGAAGTTTATTTAAAAGTGTCTTAAAATGGCATGCTGTATCGGAATCATGCAAGTTTAATTTTGACTTTCCTATACTGTTAAATTAGCCAACAATCAGCAAGCGCTACCTAGGTGCTGAACGAAAAATGGGCCGGCTCCTAAGCTTACATTCCTGCTTTTCAAATAAAGATACAAAGAGAACGAAGAAAAAATTAATAGGAGTAAATTAGAAAGTTTCTTCAAAAAAACTTGCAAGTTCTATATGAATCATGAAAGAAAAAAAAGTCATACGGCACTCACACAATAGTTTTTTTTGTAGCTTGAGCACCGAATGGAGAACAGTCAAAACGGGTAGCTCACAAAAATAAAATAACTTTTGAAGTGGCCAGCCCCAACGCGGGGTATTTGACCAGCATGGCTAGATTAAAATGTAAGCTACAGTGCATCCTCATAAAAAGTAATCAATTAAACTCCATCTAAAATATCATTTAGATTCCAGATCTGATTTTAAAACATGTAAAGTTTACCATCACTTTAATTATGTTATTCTGTCTTTTCTTAAAGTTTGTCATCAAATTATATTTTGTCCAAAGAAAAAACACCATTATTGCTGTGACAAAGTACATTTGCACTTCTGTGGTTTCTGTCAGTTGCAGTAGACATTTTACCTATCATTACTCCATATAAAAGCTCAGTCAACATACTGGATAAAAGTTGTATTGGGATAAAAAAATATTGGACACCATTATGGGAGGGGACTTTAACCTAACGATGAACCCCATAATAGATAACTCCAATTCCACCTCACCGGGTAATTCATCAGGTAAAGGCACATTTGAAGGATCTCGCCTTACACGACGCATGGAGGGTGTTGTATCCTGATAGGAAGGAGTATACTTTTTATTCTAATCCACATCATAGATACTCACGGATCGATTATTTCCTGATAGATGTCACCAATTTAACTAGAGTTACACGGTTAAAGATCCTCCCGAACTCATAGTCTGACCACTCCATGGTCAGCTGTGAATTTAACTGGCCACATGTCCCTTGTAGACAATACACTTGGCGGTTGGACGAAAGCCTTTTAGAAGATCCAGTCCATTACCAACAAGTCGAAAAGATAATGAGTGACTATTTTAACATTAATACAAATTTAAATCCTACCTTAGACATTAGATCTTTATGGGAGGCACATAAGACAGTAATAAGAGGGGAAATTATTAGCATACAGTCTTTCCAGGCCAAACAAACTCATAAGGCTCTTAACGACGCTCTCCATCTATTAGAGGCTTTAGAGCAGTGCTTGACGAATATGTTCAAAAATTAGGAGCCAGTAAGAATATTAAGGAGCCAGACAGTTGGATTTGTATATAGATATATGGAGAATACCCCAAAAAGTTAGGAGCCAGGGGTAAAATTCTAGGAGCCAGTGGCTCCCAGGCTCCTGGGTTTGTCGAGCCCTGCTTTAGAGGGACAGAGAGGTTCAGGGAATTCGGATCCTGGACTGCAACAAAAAAAAATAGAAGATTGTAGGATTTCAATTAATTCAATGATGGGTAAAGAATGCAAACTAAGAGCGCTTAAATTAAGACAGAAATATTATGAGGGGGACAATAAATGCGGCTCTATCCTAGCCAGGAAATTAAAAAGGAAAATTAATAGGAATTATATCCTTTCACTTAGCAACAGTCAAAACAAGGAGGTACATACCTCGGATCAGATAGCAGAAGCATTCAGAAGGTATTATGAACAACTATATAATTTAGAGAACGATTTAGGTAACCCTTCAGACCAAAATAGGTTCGTTCAAGAATACCCGAGTAACATCTCCCTACCCCAAATAACGCCAGATCAGAATAAAACGCTCAAAGCCCCAATAACTTTTGGGGAGGTTAAAGAAGTAATCGCCCAACAAGGCCTCAGGGCCAGATGGCTTCACTAATGGCTATCTTAAAAAATTCAGAGACACATTGATCCCTCACATGTTGACCCTTTTTAATCATATTTCTGAGATCTCCCCCTTTTCGGAACGGAGTGTAGAAGCTTATATAACTGTGCTTCCAAAACAAGGCAAACCCCCAGATAGACCGAATATTTCCGCCCAATTTCATTACTAAATTCAGATCTGAAAATTTACTCTAAAATATTGGCAAAAAGGCTAAGCATGATACTACCGTTTCTGATAGATAATGATCAAGTGGGCTTTATACACGCGCGGGAGGCAAAAGACAACACAGTTAGGGCTCTTCATCTTATTAATTATATACAGGGCAACCTCCACTGACGCGGAGAAAGCTTTCGACCGCGTCAGTTGGCTTTTTCTACGTCAGGCACTCCAGGGATTTGGAGTATGTGACACATTTATATAAAAAAATCATGGCCCTGTACACGTCCCCCACAGCCAAAGTCAGAGTGAATGGGATCTTCTCTGAAGTATTTTATATTTCCAATGGAACTCGACAGGGGTGCCCATTGTCACCCCTGTTGTTTGCATGCGTAATAGAAATTTTGGCAGTAAAGATTAGATCAAATGGAAGGATAGAGACTGAACATAATACATTGCTATATGCTGACAATGTTCTGTTTTTCTTAACCTCACCAGTCGAGTCGATTCCCCAGTTGTTAGAGGAACTTGACGACTTTCATGTTGCAGCTAATTTCCCGATTAATAAAAATAAATCCAAAATGCTCCCCCTACAGTGTGAGACTCCCCTATTAGAGCAAATACAGAGCATTTGTCAGTTTCGACTCCAGAGACATAGTTTAAAATATCTGGGAATCATGTTAGCTCCGACTGTTCAGGATAGATTTACGTTTAACTATACACCATTACAGAAAACTCTAGTAACAGACATGTCTTCATGGCGCTCCCGGCATATTACATGGCTAGGTAGAATAAATTTGGTAAAAATGAATGTACTGCCCCGCATATTATGTGTTTCAGACCCTGCCCATCCCCCTACCTCTAAATTTCTTATCCAACTTACAAAACGCAATGTTTGAGTTTATTTGGGAAAGAAGAAAGGCAAGGATAAACAAAAAGCTAATGTGTATACATATCAAAGACGGTGGCCTGGGGGTCCCCAATTTAAAAGGATACAGACAGGCAGTCTTTCTGCAGAGGATAGTGGACTGGTTCACGAACTATGAACACGACTTAACGGAACAGAGACACTTGGGGGCGCTGTGCTGGCAGAGACAGACGACTTTATCAAATAACATTAATCGACATGCTCCTATTTTAGAAACCATCAAGATATGGGACAGGATTCTAGTCAAGTACCCACACATATCATCCAGGTTTTCCCCGTTGACTCCTCTCTCAGATAATGTAGACTTTACATCAGGGGCAGGCTTGATTAGACAACACCAAAATACACAAAATCATAGAGTCTTAATGATGGTGCATATGGCAAATGAACAGCACCTAAATACGAGTAAAGATCTGATAGATGAAGGGTTTTTTATTTTTAATAACTGGTTTGTTTTACGACAATGCCACTCTTACATATATAAACACAAAGAGAGAAACAATTTCCTAAGATCATTAACTCCATTCGAAACGTTGTGTAGATCAGCCTCCCCCACCAGAAGAACCCTTTCCCTCACATACTCCATGCTTCAAGCAGTACAACTAACTACATAGATAGCTGGGAGAAAGAACTTGAGATGGAGCTGACACACAAAGATAGATTACAAATCTTTTCCTCCATAACTAAAGTGTCTGCATCCAGCAAAATGATTGAGTTAAATTTTAAATTGATTCAGCGGTGGTATCTTACTCCTGTTAGGATCCATAAATTATTTTCCTCATGTAGCGAGAAGTGCTGGAGATGTGGGGAACAGCTGGGGACCATGTCACATATTTGGTGGACCTGTCCCCCAATTGCAAAAGTATGGGCAGAAATTGCGAGAGAGATGTCAAAAATGGTGGGCGTTACCCTAATACTGGATCCACGTATCTGGTTATTTAATATTACCCCGAACAAACTCCCTAAGGATAGGAGGAACTTAATTTTCATTGGCAGAAGCAGCACAAAACAATGGGTGGCTAGGAATTGGAAGAGCAGATTAACACCAAGCATAGCTCAGTGGCTACACACCTTTAGTCAGATACTAGAACTGGAAGAATACACATACATTATTAATAAAAGATTGGACACATATGCTCTGATGAAGGCACAATGGGAAGATTACATAAACTCTAGAGCTCAAACCGCACAGTTAGTGAATAGTGCTTAAACGTATATGATGATTCGGTAACTTGAAACAGTTTGCACTCCAACAAATTGAAACTGAAATGGAAACTCTGAGATTGTCATGTGATTACTAAATGTTAAGGTGATAGCATGTTTTTTTGTTGTTATTTTATTAATTTGTTTATATATTGATAGCAGTAGTCAAAACATGGTTTTGATGTATTCTATACTTGGCAAATATTTGACTCATGTCTAAACATCTTGTACTCTGCCTTTATATTTTTCAATAAACTGCTTTTTAAAAAAAAAAATAAAAAAAAAATTGGACACCATTAACTGCACCAAACAATATTGTGGGGGCTGCAGGGAAATCTTAACAGGAAATTTAACCCCAGATCACCACCTGCCCAACTCAGAAATATAGGATCAAACCTGAATAAATGTTCATGCCCTAGAACCATTATCTCAACTCATGGTATTTGTATCCACAGAGGGAGGATGATACAACTTAAAAGAAATTGAAAAGCATTAGATATCTTTCTATTACACATATTCACGTGGCACTCTTACAATCCTCCATAGCCAAATATTAACCAAATCCTGCCACTCTTGTAACATATTTTTTTCCTCTTGATGCTGCTACAAAACATTTGACAAGCAATCCCTAGCCTAAACACACTTTAGAGCAGAGCCCTCCTCTCCCTGTTTCAACCTGTAACTCTATACAAGTGCAGAATATTATGTGCCTGCAGCTCCAACAATGTTATTACTGACTCCTATTTGGACTATTCTGCTGTATAGGTTTATAGAAATTACTTTATTGGCTACTAAAACTGAGGTTGACTCCACAATATTCTGGCTGGCTACTAAGCTTCATCTACATTTGTCAACCCCCAAACTATAAAGGCAGGCAACAGTGTATTGGCAAGGAATTGTTACAAACTGTACACTCTGTTATATAAAAAAAACATTCCTGCAAGCATGTTGTAGATTTCTATTTAACCTCCAAAATCAGAGTCCTGGAACTGAATCTCAAAACTTTCCATTAAACCCAATACCATTCCAGGCCCACACAAGGTATCATTTATGTATGAAATGCAGGATATATACACTATACAGACAATATCACAAAAAGCACCAGTTCTGACTAATCATTTTGTTTAGTCTGTCCTTTTTGAAGGGACATGAAAAATGTTTTCTCCAATGATTCAGATAGAGTGTACAATTTTATTACAAGACCAGAGACTCCTATTTTTTGCATTCGCATTCTCTTTCTTTACTACTCAATGCAGCTTTTAAAAGTAACAGAATTACATAACATATTAAAACAGCATAGAAAACAGATAACCACAATAAGTAGCTAAAGAGAGAGCTAACTTATAACTCCAAGAAAAAAAGTGACCAATCAGAGAAGGAATAGTGTCCATAAACTGCCCAATAAGCAGCCAATCCTCTTTCTTTTTGCTGCTCAGCCAGAGATAAGTATTCAAATAATTGTCTCCAATAAAGATTACATTTTTTATCCTGTATACTATTTTACGTTTAATAATTTTTTCCTTTATATATTAAGAACTGTTGGTTTATTAATCCTGCTTTATTTATACAGCTTTTAGCTTTCTCCATTTAAATTTCCTTTTGCCTCCGTTTTTTGGTAATTTTTCCCTTGGCCATTTGCTATCATTTTATAACCTTTCAGGTTCTTTCCTATCCTGTTTTCCTTATTTGCACCCCCCCTTGTTTCATTACCTCATTTTAATCCGTTTTTATTCAATTGTATTTAGCTCCTCTCCATTTCCTCTGCTGAGTGCTCAGGTCGCCATTTTGTGGGCTGGACTTCCTATTCCCGCCCTCTCATTGCTGAAGTGACTTTCCTGTCTGTCTCAGCTAATTTCTCCTCAGATCGGTAACATTTGTTGCCATTGCTTCTCAATACAAATTGTATATTAGAAGATAAATTAACTGTGTTAGGTTGCCATCTTCTGGATAACTTTAGTTTTAAAATAAGTTTTAACAAACGAACTGTTTATATATATTTAACTGTTAAACGTCATTATTAGATTAATTCAAAGTTACTTATTATTATATCTTATGCAAGAAATTATTTATAGTTAAGTTTTAAAGAAAACTTGGTTAACTTTTAGTATTTATAATTTATAAAAAATTTATATTTGATAATGTCTGAAAATGCAGAGGGTACTCCTCCTTTAACAGCACAAACTGTGCAGACAATGATTGACTCCTCAATGAATAATCTTTTTAATAAAATGTCTTCTTTAATGGGCATTCAAGAATCAAAAAAGTGTTTAAAGAGAAAAAATCCCTCTTTATCTGTAATTACAAGTAAAAAACTTGTCGCAAAGTCTCGTCAGCGCTTATCTGACACCACAATTCCTTGCAGCAAGGGAACAAAAACTGCTGCCTATAGAACCCTAAATCCCAGGGGTGTCCAAATGGGAGATAATACTGTAAGTCCAAAGTTAAGAGAATATACAATATGTTGAAAAATCATCTTCTGATGATAATAATTCTGAGGATGGTAGTTATACTGATATTAACTCAGATTCTATTTATGAAGACTCAGAAAACTTAGATTATACCCCTGCTACTAAAAAACATAAAAAAGATGCATAAGAAATTAAGAGATTTTATTGAGGAGGAGTCTGAATTCACGGATTGTCTGGGTAATCCAAGATTTAATCCTGACGAGCTTCACCATCCCCGCTCTGCGGAATGGTGCCCCTCTATCGGGGTAGCAAAATTTATTGATTTCCAATTAAGAAAACCCTTAAAGAAGCAGTCCCGTAATAAAATGAGGGCAGAATGCCCTCGCCCCTTGCTCCCAAAAAATGCATCAATTACCCCTGAGGTGGATCCTAAAATCCTCAAGTTTATTGGGGCCCCAGGTTATAAAGTTAAAAAAGGGATTGACCGTTCCTGGAAAATATGTCAGGACAAATTGTTAGATTCCACAGGTCCTCTGACCAAGTTATTTGAATTAGCAGAACAGGGTGTTGCAGAAGACTCCCCCCTTGACCCATATGTTGTCAGAGAGTGGGTCCAAAGGCTTTTATGTTTTATAGGTAACACAAATGTTGCCATGACGTTAGAGAGACGTCGTAAAATATTACGAAAGATCGATCCAAAAATATCAGATTTTAATTCCAATGAGATTCCCCCAGATGATAATGGGTTGTTATTTGGTGACTCTTATTTAAAAGAGCTTAATCAATATGTGAATACTTTTTCAAACCTCAGCAAGGTTAAAACTTCTGTAAAAAAGATTTTCTACCCAAATCAGGGTTTCTCTGACAGGGCCGGGAGAGGCAGAGGCCGCTTTCCCGGCCGTCAACCATTCCTATCCAGGTCTCATTATAACCAATCCCATCAACCCTATTATCCTTCCCAATATCAGCCTTAATTCAACAGAGGTTTCCAAGAACCTTCTACCTCAGCAACCTTCTTCCCAACAAGGGGACGCCCTTGGAACCAAAGAGGCTTTAGGGGTAGATCAAGAGCAAGACAAGCTCCAGGTAAGATTATTGGTTCCTTCTCAAATCCTTTTTTCCCAAAACAAAATTGGTGGCAGAATTGCTTTGTTTGCCCAAAATTGGACATCAATCACTTCCGACCCTTGGGTTCTTCAAGCGGTGACAGGAATTTACATAGAGTTTATTTCCCTTCCTATTCAAATAAAATTTCCACAACCAATTCATTTTTCCCAAAAAGACAAAATTCTGGTTCAAAACGAAATTTCCTCCCTTTTCTCCAAAAAAGCTATCCTTCCGGTCCCTCATCCTCAATTTTTATTTAAGCAATCTTTTTCTTGTCAAAAAGAAAAACAACCAATTCAGGCCGGTCATAAATCTGAAATCCTTAAATGCTTATGTTGTTTACCACCATTTCAAGATGGAGGGCATTCATTTATTAAGAGAATGCCTAAGAGAAAACGATTGGCTAGTCCGTTTAGATCTCACAGACGCTTATTTGACCGTGCCAATCGCTCAGGAGCACTGGAAATTTTTAACTTTCCGCTGGGAAGATCAATTTTGGAATTTCACTTGTCTTCCCTTCGGCCTATCCTCGGCTCCTTGGATATTCACAAAATTACTCAAACCTGTGATAGCTTGGTTAAGACTTCGAGGTGTTCGTCTTATCATTTATTTAGACGACATCCTCATTATGGACCAGAATTTTCTCTCACTCCAAAAACATCCCTCTTCCACAATCTCCCTTTTAGAATCTCTAGGTTTCATAGTAAACAAACAGAAATCAGTTTTAGCTCCTACCAAATCTTTAATTTTCCTAGGTTTCAAAATAGATACAACCCTTTCCACTTTGAGTCTCCCTTTAGACAAAGTGAAGAATATAAAGAAAGAAATTTCCAAAACCTTATCCAAAGAGTCAGTTCCCATCAGAACTATAGCCAGGATAGTAGGGTTACTTTCAGCCTCTATTCAGGCTATATTTCCTGCCCCTCTCCATTATCGCGAACTTCAAAGATTGAAGATTCTTCATTTAAGAAAAGGTTTTTCCTATTCTCATTTGATTCCCATTTCTCCAGAAGCGAAAGAAGAACTTTCCTGGTGGCTTTCTCATTTAGATGCCTGGAATGGAAGAGCCATTTTTGGCAAAACTCCAGATTTCATCATCGAATCAGATGCCAGTCTTTTAGGCTGGGGAGCTCGCTGCGGTCCTTCCATCACAGGTGGCAAGTGGACTCTGGAGGAGAAACGTTTTCATATAAATTGTTTAGAATTATTGGCTGGCTCGTTTGCAGTCAAGAGTTTTGCAAAGTCTTCTTCTCCAGTCTCTATTCTGCTACGTATGGACAATATTTCTGCGGTGCAGTATCTCAATCGTTTGGGAGGCACCAAGTCCAGGGACCTGTCCAACATCACCAAGGATTTTATACATCTTTGTTTGGACAGGAACATTTCAGTCAGAGCAGAATATATTCCGGGACAATCGAATTCGGTCGCGGATTGGGGATCTCGTCATTTGACAGATTTCAGCGATTGGAAATTGGACAGGAGTCTTTTTCTCTGTCTCCAATCTCTCAGGGGTCCCTTTTGTTTGGATCTTTTTGCATCCAGGACCAATTTTCAGATCCTTCCTTATTTCAGCTGGCGCCCGGACCCAGAAGCAGCGGCCATAGATGCTTTTCTCCATCCATGGCCGCGTCAGGGGGTTTACGCGTTCCCTCCCTTTTCGATGATTCGAGGACAATTTCAATTGTCCGCAGGGATCTCCTTCGCCTAATGATTGTGACCCCCTTTTGGCCGACACAGTCATGGTATCCATCCCTTTTGGAGATGTCCATCGATCTCCCGATTCTTCTGCCTTGTCTTCCTCATCTTCTTACAGATCCGGAAGGCAATTATCACGATCTAGCCCTTCAAGGTTCTCTTCTCCTAATAGCATGGACGATATCAGGGGACCCTGGGCTCTCCGAGGCCTTTCGGCTGGAGCAAGATCCCTCATTCAGGAATCTTGGGCCCCAGGTACTTGTAGATGCTACTTTGCCGCTTGGTCTAAATGGTCTAGCTGGTGCTTGCAAAGGAATCTGGATCCCCTTTCTTCGGATTTAACTGACATCATTAATTATTTATCTCACCTTTTTGACCTAGGTTTAGCTTATAGAACTATAAATGTTCATCGTTCTGCTATTTCTGCTAGGCATAATTTGATTAATAATGTTTTGGTCGGTAAACATCCTTTAGTTTGTAGGATCCTCAAAGCCATGAGATTAAAACGACCTCCAGTCCCTAAACATGAATTTTTCTGGGATGTGGATTTAATTTTTTCACTGCTTAAATCTTGGCCACATAATGCTTCATTATCTTTTAAACAACTCACAGCTAAACTCGCTACACTTCTTTGTCTAATCTCTTTCAGAAGGGTTTCTGATATTAAAGCCCTAGATTGGAATGCTAAACATTTCTCTCCAGAGGGTGTTACCTTCTTCATCTCTCGAAGAACTAAAACCCTTTCAACATCTATCTTCTATCCTTACCTTCCCTCTGAACCTTCCCTCTGTGTGGTGGAATGTTTGAAATCTTACGAATCCAAAACTTTACCTTTTAGGAAACCTTCTAACAGTCAACTTCTAATATCTTTCGTTCCTCCTCATGCTGCTGTATCCTCTACTTTCATAGCGAGATGGGTTAAATGGGTTATGAAGGAAGCTGGGGTTGATATTTCTTTCTCAGCTCATTCAGTTAGAGGTTCTGCTGCTTCCAAAGCCTTTTTGAAATCTGCCCCGCTTCAGCGGATTTTGGATGCGGCAGATTGGTCTTCAGACTCTACTTTTAAGCAATTTTATTTCAGACCCATTCAACATGCCTCGCTTAACTTATTTTCTTGAATAGTTTATTTTAATATGCTTTAAACTTGCAAAAAATAGGAGTCTCTGGTCTTGTAATAAAATTCCGATTATCCTAATATTTTGAAGGTATAATCTTGATTTTATTAAAGACACAGAGACGAGTATTTTCCCACCTCAAGTATATATGATACCCTCCCGTTAAGAATTTTATATTATTATTACTTGTTTTTCGACAGTTTCCATCTGAGAGAAATCCCTTTCTGATGTCGGGATTTTTACCTTCTATTCAAGAGAATGTTCATCTCACAAGTTCACCTGGATCCAAGTCATCTTCTGCAATCAAGTTCTTATTTTCCAAGTTTCTCTTCAATCAAATTTTCAACAGTTATACATTTGTTTGGGACTTTTTGGACTGTTAGTTCTAAAAAAAATTCCTTTTGTGAGCATCAATCAAGAAAGAGGAGGATTGGCTGCTTATTGGACAGTTTATGGACACTATTCCTTCTCCGATTTTTTCTTGGAGTTATAAGTTAGCTCTCTCTTTAGCTACTTATTGTGGTTATCTGTTTTCTATGCTGTTTTAATATGTTATGTCATTCTGTTACTTTTAAAAGCTGCATTGAGTAGTAAAGAAAGAGAATGCAAAAAATACTCGTCTCTGTGTCTTTAATAAAATCTAGATTATACCTTCAAAATATTAGGATAATTGGAATTTTAAAAAGCTTTCTAATATACTTCTATAATCAAATTTTCATTTTCTTGATCTCCTTTGTGGAAAAGCAGGTAGGTAGGCTCAGGAGCACCAGTCTGTGTGGAGCACTATATGGCAACAGTTTTGCAAGAAAGCTTTTAACAATGTTATACATTGTGCAAACACTGCTGCCATCTAGTGCTCAAAACTGATACTATATACTTCTTCAGACACAAGGATGCCTCCTACCTAGGTATTCTCTTCAACAAAGAAGATAGACAAGGTAAATTTAATGATAGTGCGCTATGTGAATAATGAAAGTCTTAAACATAAATCTAAGTAACTAGGGAGGCAAATTTCCTATTTCAAGGTGTGTGTGTGTGTGTGTGTGTGTGTGTGTGTGTAAAAAAATATTTTGCCCATCTGCACATTATTTACATGATCTCTCAAACAAGGCATTCATTAAGTTGTTTAAATACTTAAAGGGACATTCCAGCCAAATTTGGAATCCATGTGGATGCGTTTTAGTTTTGAATATAAGCATTTTTGTAATATAAATGTATTAGCAAAAATGCTTCTAATAAAAGCTATAGCCATTTCAAAAGTATTTAATTATGCACCGTGCACCAGCATTTTAAATACAGCACTTGCTCAGAGAGCCTAAGATGCTTGTACCATCTGGTAATGACTAATTTGTTAATTTCTGACATGATACAAGCCCCACTGGGGCTATGGGCAGCTACAGCATTTAAAATACTGGTGCACTGAGAATATCTAACTATGTTTCGCATAAATGTGCAGAGAAAAATACAGTGATAACTATTACTAGAAGTTTTTTTGCCAATATGTTTCTTTTCAAAGAGGCAATTCATCTATGTGCATTTATATTTTGACCGGAATGTCCCTTTAAGTTTATATACTTTAGTGAGATCAAATTAAAATGGACAGTTTACCCTATTTTTTTCTCCCTTTTTTAATTTTTTGTATGAGTCAGCACCGATTGGCTAAAATGCAAGACTGTCAAAAGAACTGAGATAAGGGGACACTCTACAGAGGCTTAGCCACAAGGTAATCACAGAGGTTAAAAGTATATTAATATAAAAGGTAATAAAGGGATCATCTATATTTTTAAAAACAGCAATTCAAGTAGACTACCCCTGTAATTACTTTCCTAACGAATATGTTTAGTAGTGTAGGTCAAGGGCTACTATCAAGCAGGAAAAATAAATGTAAAAAAAAAAAAAATATATATGATGTCTAGAGCACATTACAAGGCACACACACATTATATATATATATATATATATATATATATATATATATATATATATATATATATATATATATATATATATATATATATATATATATATATACATATATATACATATATATACACACACACACAGGGAGTGCAGAATTATTAGGCAAATTAGTATTTTGACCACATCATCCTCTTTATGCATGTTGTCTTACTCCAAGCTGTATAGGCTCAAAAGGAAATACAGCTGCAGCTAGGTACATATACAAACATAGCATTGGAAAAGGATACAAAACATCCTAATAAGTTAGTAAATTTACTTTTTTACACTGTAGCTAATAAAATGTTTATTTTTATTTACCAAATTCATTTCTCTGTGCATCAAATGGACAATAAACAAAAGAAACTAATATTCTATACTCTCTTCAAAATATGAAAGAAAGGCTGCACTCTCCAGGTTAAAGTAAATGTCAAGTTTGATGAATCAGTGCCCGGTTTTTAAAAACCCTATTAAAAACAGGGGCACTTTCATTCATCAAACTTTACATTTCACTCATTTTGTTAAAATACTTACCTTTTAATCTTGAAAGCCGCTCCAGCGATTCCCCCGTCTGTTTCAAGCCTCTTCATATGTCAAAAATGTTGAATCCGGCTTCCTCCATTCACGGGGTTGCCTTAGGCAATGATTCCCCTGAGGGGAAGCCGTGATTGGAGGATGCCGTATTCGTCATTGCTGACATATGAAGTGATGAGCGGCAGGAGGGGGAAGCGCTGGAGCGGCTTTAAAGATTAAAAGGTATTTTAACAAAACAAGTGAAATGTAAAGTATGATGAATGTAAGTGCCCGTGTTTTTAAAAACCGGGCACTGATTCATAAAACTTGACATTCACTTTAAGGTATAAATTAGCTAAAAACAGCTGCCATCCTATCCTCTATTCGCTTAAAGGGACATGAAGTCCTAAAGGTTTTTTTTAATGATTCAGATAGACCATACAACCTTCCAATGTACTACTACAGGGAGTGCAGAATTATTAGGCAAATGAGTATTTTGACCACATCATCCTCTTTATGCATGTTGTCTTACTCCAAGCTGTATAGGCTCGAAAGCCTACTACCAATTAAGCATATTAGGTGATGTGCATCTCTGTAATGAGAAGGGGTGTGGTCTAATGACATCAACACCCTATATCAGGTGTGCATAATTATTAGGCAACTTCCTTTCCTTTGGCAAAATGGGTCAAAAGAAGGACTTGACAGGCTCAGAAAAGTCAAAAATAGTGAGATATCTTGCAGAGGGATGTAGCACTCTTAAAATTGCAAAGCTTCTGAAGCGTGATCATCGAACAATCAAGCATTTCATTCAAAATAGTCAACAGGGTCGCAAGAAGCGTGTGGAAAAACCAAGGCGCAAAATAACTGCCCATGAACTGAGAAAAGTCAAGCGTGCAGCTGCCAAGATGCCACTTGCCACCAGTTTGGCCATATTTCAGAGCTGCAACATCACTGGAGTGCCCAAAAGCACAAGGTGTGCAATACTCAGAGACATGGCCAAGGTAAGAAAGGCTGAAAGATGACCACCACTGAACAAGACACACAAGCTGAAACGTCAAGACTGGGCCAAGAAATATCTCAAGACTGATTTTTCTAAGCTTTTATGGACTGATGAAATGAGAGTGAGTCTTGATGGGCCAGATGGATGGGCTCGTGGCTGGATTGGTAAAGGGCAGAGAGCTCCAGTCCGACTCAGACGCCAGCAAGGTGGAGGTGGAGTACTGGTTTGGGCTGGTATCATCAAAGATGAGCTTGTGGGGCGTTTTCGGGTTGAGGATGGAGTCAAGCTCAACTCCCAGTCCTACTGCCAGTTTCTGGAAGACAACTTCTTCAAGCAGTGGTACAGGAAGAAGAAGTCTGCATCCTTCAAGAAAAACATGATTTTCATGCAGGACAATGCCCCATCACACGCGTCCAAGTACTCCACAGCGTGGCTGGCAAGAAAGGGTATAAAAGAAGAAAATCTAATGACATGGCCTCCTTGTTCACCTGATTTGAACCACATTGAGAACCTGTGGTCCATCATCAAATGTGAGATTTACAAGGAGGGAAAACAGTACACCTCTCTGAACAGTGTCTGGGAGGCTGTGGTTGCTGCTGCACGCAATGTTGATGGTGAACAGATCAAAACACTGACAGAATCCATGGATGGCAGGCTATTGAGTGTCCTTGCAAAGAAAGGTGGCTATATTGGTCACTGATTTGTTTTTGTTTTGTTTTTGAATGTCAGAAATGTATATTTGTGAATGTTGAGATGTTATATTGGTTTCACTGGTAAAAATAAATAATTGAAATGGGTATATATTTGTTTTTTGTTAAGTTGCCTAATAATTATGCACAGTAACAGTCACCTGCACACACAGATATCCCCCTAAAATAGCTAAAAATAAAAACAAACTAAAAACTACTTCCAAAATATTCAGCTTTGATATTAATGAGTTTTTGGGTTCATTGAGAACATGGTTGTTGTTCAATAATAAAATTAATCCTCAAAAATACAACTTGCCTAATAATTCTGCACTCCCTGTATATACATATACACACACACACGTATAACTCAAATTATTATTTTTTCATTATTCAGATAGAGAATACAATTTTAAACATTACAATTTACTTATTTTATCTAATTTACTTCATTCTTCATGTAACTTTTTTTTAAGAAATAGCAATGCACATGGGTGAGCCAACACCACGAGACATCTATATGCAGCCACCAATCCACAGCTCCTGACCCTATTTAGATATGCTTTTCAAAAAATGATATCAATAGAATGAAGCAAATTAGATAGTAGAAGTAAATTGGACAGTTTAAAAAAACTGCATTCGCTTTCTGAATCATTAAAACATTTTGGGTTTTGTGTACATTTAAGTCCTAATGTAGCGATCATGATAGTTTTAAAGTTCTACTTTTAGGGTCAATTTATAATGGGGAGGGTTAAAATATTAGTCCTATTTTTTTAGGGGTTACATACTGTATGTAAATATTAATGTCTGTGCATGCAAACATTTTAGGTTTAAGACTTTTTAATGGAGCGAGAAAGTGCAATTTTTTTAACATTTCCCCTCACTTTCAGATAGATTATTTCTGTTAGGGAAACAGATAGGAACTAGAAATGTTCACAGATATAAGCAATATATGGTAGTAAATTGTGTTTCAGAATCTTGATCATTACATTAGGAGTATCCTGAGCTGAGATATTGAGGTTTCAGTTAACATCTATATAAATTTGTTGTGCACCATAACACAAAGATGGCTGCCATGGTTAAATCATGTAAAATAAAAATTAAAAATATATTTATTTTTTTTAAATGGTGGCTTTTCCATACAAATACATAAAGGTGATCAAGTGATCAAACACAATTATGAAAAGTAAAAATGGTCAAGTAATCAACTTGACAATTATTGAACCAGTTCAGCTGGATTGAGCCCTTTATATCAGCATTTGAAAAAGCTGGTTTTGCCTGTGGTATCCCTACCTATATTGAAACTTTTATAACTAAAAGGGACAATCTACTGTAAAAGTGGTTTCCCCTTAATGACTTGTTATACCAGCTGCAGAGTATAAAATGTATGAGAAATTGTTTGGTTATATTTCAAAGAGATCAGGCAACCTTATCTTATTTCTCAAATGCTTCCTTTCTTCTCTCTGTCTCTATACAATACTAAGAATGAACAATTGAAAAATAACATTTAACAACTTTATCCTCTTCCACTGCGCACAGTACATTGTCCCTTTGCACACAGATTAAAGTGATGGTAAATCCAAGCGTATAACAAATGCTACGATTTACCATCACTAAAAAAAGTTTCAGTCAGTGTTTACGAAAAAAATTAATGGTGTTTAATGGGGCATGAAACCCAAAATGTTCTTTCATGTTTTGGGTTGAACATACAATTTTAAACAACTTTCCAGTTTAATTTAATTATCAAAGTTGCTTAATTCTCTTGGTATCATTTGTTGAAGGAGCAGCAATGCACTACTGGTTTCTAACTGAACACATGGGTGAGCCAATGACAATCTGTATATATATATATATATATGCAGCCACCAATCAGCAGCTAGAACCTAGGTTCTTTGCTGCTCCTGAGCTTATAACACAATGAAGGTGAAGACCGTTCACAGTAGTAGCATGTACATACCCCTTACAGTTCTGTGGAAACTAACTGGTTAAAAGATCCAATCTTTATTATTATTAGTGATTGTTTGGTGACTGTGTATTGGGCCATTGAGGATCTTTTTTGCAATAACCCTTAACTAGTGGATATATGGGTGTCTTTAACAAGCAATGCTCCTGAACTTACCTAGATAAACCTTTCAGCAAAGGATAGCAAGAGAAGGAAGTAAATTAAATAATAGAAGTAAAGTGGAAAGTTGTTTAACATTGTAAGCTCTGACTAAATCATGAAAGAAAAAATATATATGGGTTTCATGTCCCTTTAACTCACCCTGTAAGGCAAGTATATAGCTAACTCAGTGTCTCCGGCCACCCACAGCGCTCTTCTCCAATGAAGTGAAGTTTCCACCTCTAAGCAAATTAGCAGTGCTAGGATGTAAGTTGACACGCACGTCTATTGGTTTAGAGCAGGGCTCGACAAACCCAGGAGCCTATGAGCCACTGGCTCCTAACTTTTTGGGTTATTCCCCATATATCTATATACAAATCCCACTGTCTGGCTCCTAAATATTCTTACTGGCGCCTAAATTTTAAACAGATTTGTCAAGCACTGGTTTAGAGGTCTAAACGTCACCTCATTGAAGAAAGCGCTGTGCCATGGGTGGCTGGAGGAGCAGAGTTAGCGATACTTGTCTCACAGGGTGAGTTTATCAGGGTTTTTTGGTAAACGATGACAAACTAAGGTTTATTTTTTAGTGATAGTAAATCCTACCTTTAGTTATACGATTAAATGTATTACCATTGTGTGCTACCCTGACTTTCTTGTGAGCATCTTACAGAACTGTAAGCTAGAAATGATCAGTGCAAGATAACTTAGAAAACATAAATTGTAAACTTTACATTATATGCAATATATACAATCATCTCAGGTTGTGGTATATTCAGTACTGCGATATATAATATTGTAAAATGAAACGTACTGACCTTCACTGGGGGGCAAGGGGATAGCAAAGCTGGATCCATCCTCAACTTTGATAGAGTGTTCAGCGTAGCAGGAGGAGCCCTCCCCTGAGTCCTCGGTAAAGTCTTGCGATGACTCTGGGCCCCCTTCCGCAGAGTTAGGGGGCTCCTCGTCTTCCTCTAGCTCCTCCTCCTCCTCAGCATCCCCCGGCATCTCTTCTCTGCAGGGGGCCTCGGGATGCAGAAGTAAAATACCTGGAGGATCCTGCAGGGCTGCGCAGTTTTGATCCCCACTGGAGGCCGGGGCAGGACGGTTGCTAAGAATCCGGTCCATTTCATCATAGTAGCGGCAAATCTTACGGGCGTGGCCATTCTTTTTGAAGCCCTCCCGGGCCTGATAATACTGGCGCTTCAACCCCTTAATGCGGATGCGACATTGCTCCGGGGTGCGCTCAAAACCCAAGTCGCTCAGGCGGCCAGCGACGTCCCGATACACGTGGCTGTTACGGAAATTACCATCCAGGGCAGACTGCACGTCCGCCTCCCCCCAAATATCCAGCAGGGCTCGGGTCTCCATGTCCGACCACAGGAAGCCCCGGGTGTTGGTGATTAATCGCCGCATACATACAGACATCCCGAATGTTAACGAATCACACAGAAATGTCGCGGAGTTGCTGCTTATACGCCCGAAGCAGCCTCTCTCACAAGCAGCATCCTATACCAGTTCTCACACTGCCCGGCCCCTGGCAAGAGAGCGCAGAGTTGCTATGCAGGTTATCAGCTGCACTGTCAGCAGGGTCTCCGGACACGGTTGTCATCTCCCATATTCATGCTTGGATTCACATGTAACATAAACTGTGTACCCGACAGTCCAGGAGCAGAACAGTACGTCACTGGATTTACAATCCAAAGGAACCAGCGCTGTCCGTTATCAATAAAGCTTTGGTCATTGATCAAGAAAAAAAAAACAACAAAAGAGATGACAGGAAGCGTTAGAATCAAGTCAGAATGTTAGTAGCCACTCTGACGGGCACACAACGTCACGCGCATCGTCCGACTTGTTTGCTGTAACAAATTAATAAAGCTTTTCAATACAAATCGAAAACGCTACAGTGCAACATAATACACTTACATGATTTTATAAAGTAATGCATGGGCCTATATATATAATTTATTTTTTAACAAGTTCCCTGTCCTCAACTATAGAGGCTTGTACGTTAGCATCAATAAATTTTACAACCTTTACATAATATAAGGGGAGGGAATAGTATTTTCCAATTTCAGAACTTTCTATCTAGTGTGATGAAACTTTGATAATTGTGTGTATATTATATATATATATATATATATATATATATATATATATATATATATATATATATATATATATATATATATATATATATATATATAAAATAGAGTGTTTTTTTGGGGGGGTGTACTTAAAACAGTAACAGTCTGAAAAATAAACCATTTGTAATTAAGATGTGAAATGTTAGATTATTTTTTCTTTTTTTTACTTTTCATTAAAGGGATATAAAAGTGAAAGATATTACATTTCCATGATTCAGAAAGAGCATGCAAAAAGACTTTTCAATTTGCTTCTGTTTCCAAATGTAATTTGATAATTTGATAAAAATAAAAAGCTGCAAAAGGAACCGAGTTATACATAGACAATAAAAGGCTGCTTTTGGCAATCATTAATATTTACTGTCTAGTTGACCTTAAAGGGACATAAAAGTCAAAATGAAACTTTCATAATTCAGACAGAACATGCAAGTTAAACTTTACTATGTACTTCTGTTATCAAATGTAATTAATTGTTGTATTGGTATCTTTTTTGAAATGCATACATAAGCTAAATGAGCAGCATATGCACTACTGGGAGCTAGCTGGTGATTGGTGGCTACACATAGCCTCTTGTCATTGATTCAACATGTGTGTTCAGATAGTATCTAGTAGTGCATTGCTGCCTTCGTTGCTAACTAACTGGGGGTTAAGCATATACAAGCAACAGTGCGATAATAAAATGTTCTAATAGACTGCAGCATTTTCATTTTACACTTAAAATCCATTTAACTGTCCCATTAATAGTTTAGTGTTTATAATGTGACATAACTACATTACATGTTAGAGATGAGAAATGTAAGCTGGTTGCAAATTTCTCAGCCCTATCTTATTTTTCAGTTTGTAGCATTATTTTAGTGATCCATAGAGTGATCTAAAGAACAGACCTCAAATAGTGTATCACACAATCCCATAGCGTGACTTCAAAGCTTTGTAAGATTGTGTGTCTTACATATAATTGCGTTTCTTCTCAAACATATTGGGATAATTAGCAGGAGGCAATGGTGAAGACCACATTTTTGTAACATCTGTAAAGTTTATTAAAATATACAAAACTCATCAGAGATTAAAATAAGGGAAACTTTAATCTAGGCCTTCTAGGGCATTTTATGGTTTTAAAATGATATAAAGCAGATCACAACAAACTCAGTTCTCTAAAACCCTCTGGTCTGGCAATATTATCTAAGAAGTCTTGTAAATACTGTGAGCAGTCCCACAAAGTAATTTAGAGATGCACATTTTACATTGAAAACTGTTTATCTAGTTATTATGGCTCTGTATGTGAAGGAAATAGATTAACATCCTTTTTACAGCAAGCAAATTGGAAAGTTGTTTAAAACTTCTATCAATTCCATTTAAAGGGATACTAAACCCAGATTTTTTTCTTTAGCGATTCAGATAGAGCAATTTTAAGCAGCTTTCTAACTTACTCCTATAATCAATTTTTCTTTGTTCTCTTGCTATCTTTATTTAAAAAGCAGGAATGTAAAGCTTACGAGCCAGCCTATTTCAGGTTCAGCACCCTGGATTGTGCTTGCTTATTGGTGGCTACATTTAGCCACCAATAAGAAAGCATAACCCAGGTTCTGAACCAAAAATGGGCCGGCTCCTAAGCTTTACATTCCTGCTTTTTAAATAAAGATAGCAAGAGAACGAAGAAAAATTGATAATAGGAGTAAATTAGAAAGTTGCTTAAAATTGCATGCTCTATCCGAATCATAAAAAAATGGATTTAGTATCCCTTTAAGTTTAATTTTGACTTTACTGTCCCTTTAATTTGTTGTAACAAAATGATATGGCTTGGTTGATATGTTATTCTGCAACATCATAACAAATGTATTGTAATTGTTTGAGCATTATATTTTGTTAAAATTAAAGGGATTAGACAGAGCATATCATTTTAAATATCTTCCCAATTTCCTCATATTATCAATTTTACTTAATTCTCTTGAAATCCTTTGTTAAAGAGTAGTCATAAGCGATTTATAATAACTAGTATTTATATAGCGCCTTTCTCCCAGTAAGACTCAAAGTACTTTTTCAGAGCTCGCTCTCGGAATTAACCAAATCGGCAGCTGAATAGTAATAGTTGTTAATTATAACCCAATTTAATGGTACTGATTTTATCGACTTCGGAAGGTTGAAGGGCTGAGTCGGTCCTGCCGGGATTTGAACCTGTAACCTTGGATATTTTAAACAGGCTTTTTTTTTTAGTCCGGGCATTTACCAACTGAGCTTTCAGGAGATACATAAACATACATGCACGCTCCTAAGATACTCTTAGCCTACCTAGGTTTATTAATCAACAATGGATACCAAGAGAACAAATCAATTATGATAATAGAAGTAAACTGGAAAGGGGTTGGTTTAATATTGCATCCTCTTTCTGAATCATGAAAGTTTAATTTTGAATTTACGGTCCCTTTAAAAAGGGACAGTAAAGTCAAAATTAAAATTTCATCATTCAGACAGAACATGCAATTTTAAACAACTCAAGTTTACTTCTTTTATCAATTTTGCTTAGTTCTCTTTATATCATTTAAAATTAATACTAGGTGAGTTCAGGAGTGTGCACATGTCTTTAGTCATCTGACAGCAGTTTGCAACATTGTTTATAGCAATGTTATACATAATTGCGAACATAGTTGCTGCCATAGACTGCAAAAGACACGCACACACCAGAGCACTTATCAGTCTAACTAGATTTACTCTTCAAAAAATAAAAAAGTATACCAAAACAACAAAACTAATGTTATAATAGAAGTAAATTTGAAAGTTGTTTAAAATTAAATGTTCTGTCTGAATCATGAAAGTTTAATTTTGACTTTACTGTCCCTTTAACATCCTTTTTTAAAGCAATTGTTTTTCAAAGCTAAACTCCACTCTCCATTTGCCTTACTTTGAGGGTCCAATCTGGGTTTGATTATGCAGGCAACTGGGCTTGCCACATTAAAAGATTAGTATGAAATACATTGTTTTGCAGTTATTAGTTCAAGCCAGTTAGGCATATATGTAGCAGGGCTAGCCTTGCAAAAATAATAGGGTGCCTTTTAAATTCAGAGAATTAGAAAATCTGCAATTTCCATAACTATTAAATAAAAAGGGGGCAAACTAAATAATTAAAGTATAAGGCTAAGTTGTTTCATTACACACAACTTAATATTTTACACAACAATCTAAAGGTGTTTACTGTCCCTTTAACAATCTGTACGTATCATATTTTAATCATTTTGTACAACAGTCAATTAGTATGTCAAACTATTATTACATAAGGTTTTAATAAAAACCTAGCTGTATTGGTTTATTTTAAACACATTCATCATATGGGTAGGCGTGGCCGGGTATTAATAATTGTTTATATTAATATCAGAGAGCATTGGGAGTATTATAATTTGGTTGAGCCTTCCTGACTGTATAGCTGCTGCTAATGGTGCTGTCCTTGCAGGTACCTGCGTCCTGTAGATAATACAGTAGAGCAGCAGCGATAACCCCCACTGCAGCCGTCGTTACCAAAGCAGTGAGAGAACCGCATAGCACCGCCATTCTTGGTGAGCTGCCTTCTTACCTAGAGCAGCATACCGAACCCCGAACATCAGCAACACTTCCGGGAGGAGGGCACGTGTACTAGTAAAGCAAAATGTTCTGAAAATTCAGCCAACCACAGATAGGTTGTAAATATAAGGCGAGCATATATCGTTGGCTATAGGATAGTTTAGGCATATTGATAGCTAGAGCAACCAATCACACATCGGTATCCAGAAAAACGTGAATCATATTTGACAGACGAGGTTTACAGTTGAGGACCCTGTACACAATGTATAAACTATTATATGTACAGTACAAAGCTCCGCCCCAACAGTTAGTGTGTCAATCAAGTTTGTCAACCTGAAGTATTACTGACCTCTGATGGTTGAGAAGCCACTGGGCTATTATCTATCTCAAATACCACAAACTGTTCAGCTATGTATAGATGTGCATTTAAAAAAAAAATGCAGTACTGTATATGGTACCAACTCTTATTCAAGCTATTTTTTATTCGTGGAATTTGGTTTCTTATTCCTGGAAGTTTGTTTCTTATTCAAACAGCTAATTTGAGTTTAAAATACAAATGTAGGTTTTATTTGAAGGACCACTCAATGCAGTAAACTTGCATAATTAACAAGTGCATAATAAAAAGACAATTTAACACCTACTTCGAATTTCAAATAAACAGTAGATTTTTTTTCTAAAAATTATTTTTTTCTCCACATGTATCATGTGACAGACATCAGCCAATCACAGACTAGTATATGTATACCCTGTGAGCTTGTGCACATGCTCCGTAGGATCTTGTTCCCCAGAATGTATAAATATACTGTAACAAGACTGTGCAAAATTTGATAATGAAAGTAAATTGGAAAGTGTCTTATAGGGACAATAACGGTTCAGAATAATGTTATATAATTCTGCACACAGTGCAGAATTATATAATATTATTTAAGCGGTAACTTCAAAAGTTTAAAAGTATTTTCAGAATATTCAGTGAACACTGGACTCCGCTCCAGGATCTACTGAGCGGGTCTTGAATATCCAAAGCGCTTCACGGGCTTGCTGGTTGGTCACAGCACGCCCGGTCGCGCTATTGTTATAAATGTAGCTCGCTTCCGCTACTAAACCACGCTGTGCCTATATGAAGACCAGAGGTTTGCCGGCAGTAGAAACAAATCAGCTTTTTAAATCTTCAAGTGGAAAAGGGGCTCTGGTCCATGCAGTCCCTGTTCAAAGGCTTGTAGCGGACTGGAAGCATGTTGATAGCCTGCAGGGCCGGCGTTTTGTAATAGACAGTTTAGGCAGCCGCCTTAGGGCGTACCAGAACTGGGGCGCTGAGAGTGGTGCCGACAGTCTGCTGCCTATGATGATAAAAAAAAAATGCATTTTTATTTTTTTTTAAATTCCTGAGCTGATCTGAGACGGGAGACCGAGACCTGAGTGAGTGATGACCTGCTGAGCTGTGTGCCGCACTGCCACCCCCCTTGACTATCCCTCCCGGCTCCCGCCACAGTGTGCTGGCCCGGCCGCCCGGCATATTGCTAATGCTTATATTTTATCATTATGGATAATTTATGGGTGAGGTCCGACTCCGTGCACGCCGCACGTGCGTGTTGTGACCGTGTCTGTCACGTCAGATGACTCTCAGTCAGAGCTCAGTGGAGGACTGGTAACGAGGCGCGCGGAGGTGGAGCTCACTTTACTTGCCTCACGTCACTCACTCTGAGAGGGAGAAAGCAGCAGGGTACATACAGCCACGGCCGCCTTACGTCTCCACCGTGTGACAGGCTCACGAGTCACACACTGTCTGACTCCTCCATCTGAGCCACGTGAGGTGAGTGAGCCCGCAGTCGCAGATGACCAGTCCAGGTCCAGTGTCGACCGTCACCTCACCGTCGACGAGGAGTGATGACTAGCGCAGGTAGGAAAATCTTGAATGGCTCAGGCTGGGCATGGGGGGGCACTTTCACTGTCACTGACTGTCCACAGATTGATTGACAGTGGGTGGTGGGCCGTCGGGTGGGGGTTTCGGGAAGGGAGGGTCCGGCGCCGATAGACTATAATTTATTACTGATTTTATAATGAACCACAACCAAACCCATAATAAGCATTAAGCAGGAGCCATGCCAGCCTCTAAAGCTTTGGCATAATTGATTGTATTTTAACGTCCCTCAGGGTCCCTGCCTGGCCTACTGGCCTGGCTGGCCAGTGGCCAGTCCTGTGTCCACAGTCCATCCACTTGAGTTCAATAGCTTATGGCTCAAAAACAACAATAGTCCAATTAACAACTGAGATCCTGGGAAGGTTAATTTCAGGGATAGCCTAGTGTTGTTCAGGCGAATAGCCAGTGTGAGGCTAGAAAAAATTGATTTCATGCCTAACTGAAGTGATACTGCAGGGCACGTTGCAATTCCAGAAAGTAGTGTAGATTTGGGATATATTCATTGTTGTTCAAGCCATAAATATTGCAATAAACTGTTTAGGGGTATCTCACTGTGTATGTGATAGAGCTTTGCAATACATTAATACATCTTTTTATAATATGATCTGTGTGTACTGAGCAGTGTATAGTCTTTCAAAGTTTTATGCATAATGTCCCTTCCTCTGTCTCTCTCCCTCTCTTCCTCTGTCTCTCTCCCTCCCTCCCTTCCTCTGTCTCTCTCCCTCCCTTCCTCTGTCTCTCTCCCTCCCTCCCTTCCTCTGTCTCTCTCCCTCCCTTCCTCTGTCTCTCTCCCTCCCTTCCTTTGTCTCTCTCCCTCCCTCCCTTCCTCTGTCTCTCTCCCTCCCTTCCTCTCTCTCCCTCCCTCCCTCTGTCTCTCTCCCTCCCTTCCTTTGTCTCTCTCCCTCCCTCCCTTCCTCTGTCTCCCTCCCTCCCTTCCTCTCTCTCCCTCCCTTCCTCTGTCTCTCTCCCTCCCTTTCTCTGTCTCTCTCCCTCCCTTCCTCTGTCTCTCTCCCTCCCTTCCTCTGTCTCTCTCCCTCCCTTCCTCTGTCTCTCTCCCTCCCTCCCTTCCTCTGTCTCCCTCCCTCCCTTCCTCTGTCTCTCTCCCTCCCTCCCTCCATTAATTTGTCTCTCTCCCTCCCTCCCTTCCTCTGTCTCTCTCCCTCCCTTCCTCTGTCTCTCTCCCTCCCTCTCTTCCTCTGCCTCTCTCCCTCCCTCCCTTCCTCTCTCTCCCTCGCTCCCTTCCTCTCTCTCCCTCGCTCCCTTCCTCTGTCTCTCTCCCTCCCTTCCTTTGTCTCTCTCCCTCCCTCCCTTCCTCTCCCCCCTCCCTCCCTTCCTCTGTCTCTCTCCCTCCCTCCCTTCCTCTGTCTCTCTCCCTCCCTTCCTCTGTCTCTCTCCCTCCCTCCCTTCCTCTGTCTCTCTCTCTCTCTCCCTCCCTCCCTCCCTTCCTCTGTCTCCCTCCCTCCCTCCCTTCCTCTGTCTCTCTCACTCCCTTCCTTTGTCGATCTCCCTCCCTTCCTCTGTCTCTCTCCCTTCCTCTGTCTCTCTCTTCCTCCCTTCCCCTGTCTCTCTCCCTCCCTTCCTTTGTCTCTCTCCCTACCTCCCTTCCTCTCCCTCCCTCCCTCCCTTCCTCTGTCTCTCTCCATCCCTTCCTCTATCTCTCCCCCTGCCTCCCTTCCTCTGTCTCTCCCTCCATTTGTCTGTCTCTCCCTCCCTTCCTCTGTCTCTCCCTCCCTCCCTTCCTCCCTTTGTGTCTCCCTCCCTCCCTTTGTGTCTCCCTCCCTCCCTTTGTGTCTCCCTCCCTCCCTTTGTGTTTCTCTCACTCCCTTTGTGTTTCTCTCTCTCCCTTTTTTGTTTCTCTCCCTCCCTTTTGTGTTTCTCTCCCTCCCTTTGTGTCTCTCTCCCTTCCTCTGTCTCTCTCCCTCCCGTTGTGTCTCTCCCTCCCTTCCTCTGTCCCTAATTTTAATTAATTTATATATATATATATATATATATATATATATATATATTATATATATAATTTGTTTTGCAGCACTACCACAATTTAATGAATGTGGCATAACCATTGTTTGATTTGCTATGCGGTGCTACCAATGTTTGATGTGTTACGTGGCGTTACCATTGTTTGATTTGCATTTGGCCACCAATTAGCAAGAGCTACTCAGGTACTGAACCAAAAATGGGCCGACTCCTAAGCTTACATTCCTTTTTTTTTTTTTTTTTTTTTTTTTTTTAAATACATTTTTATTGAGAAAGTCAGAGTCATACAAAAGCAACTTGGATATCCACGCAGGGATAAATATATTAATAAACATGGACTTGTAATAGATAATACATAACCTCGGGCAGCTTTAGTCATTTATAGTAGAGAAAGAATTAGACAAATATACATAGTACCTTCTAGAAATAGTTGAGTCTTGATATGTGCAATGAATGTCATGTAATGAGGATGCAGACTCAAAGAGTCTTTAATATCGGATTAAACCAATGTGACCTAAGTTACTCAATTTGTTTCTCATTTTTCTTATATGTTATATACGGAGGCAAGGTGGTTTCCTCTTTGCTATAAAGGGTGTTCAGTATGTTATTGAATCTAAGAGGAATAATGCCAGAGAAGGTTAGCTTTTTGTGGGTTTAGAAGAAAGGAAATACAGCGTGCAAGAGCCGCTCAAAGTGAAAGGAAGAAGGAGAAAGGGAGAAGCGGGGTTAGTTAAGATGCTAAACTTGTGAGTGCTGTAGAGTCTTTAAACTAAGAGAGCATAAAGAAGGAGAGGGTATCTCCTGTCAAGTCTCCGACTTAGGGGGTAGGGGTTGAAGTATGCTTATATCCCCCGTCATGGGGGGCCGTGTACAAGGCAAAGTAGTCCCTCCATAGTACCGCTGTAGTCTAATTATGTACTAAGTTAAACCTTTCCTGTGAGTCTATTTTAACCATATATAGGATAGTATCATTAATGACCCTCCCATTTTGATTTCATTCAGATCTCCAGGGGTCTTGTAGAGGAAGCTGAGTCTGTTCTAGACTATCCAAGGGGGTCTGCTAAGTGTTTGATACAAAACATGGGTTCAATATTTATGAAAGGTGGATTCCCAGCTCTAAGGTCATATAGATATAAACTAATATCCTGAACATAAGAAATTTTTTTTTGCAATTACAGGTTTGCACTGAAAATTACGCATACAGGGAGTGCAGAATTATTAGGCAAATGAGTATTTTGACCACATCATCCTCTTTATGCATGTTGTCTTACTCCAAGCTGTATAGGCTCGAAAGCCTACTACCAATTAAGCATATTAGGTGATGTGCATCTCTGTAATGAGAAGGGGTGTGGTCTAATGACATCAACACCCTATATCAGGTGTGCATAATTTTTAGGCAACTTCCTTTCCTTTGGCAAAATGGGTCAAAAGAAGGACTTGACAGGCTCAGAAAAGTCAAAAATAGTGAGATATCTTGCAGAGGGATGCAGCACTCTTAAAATTGCAAAGCTTCTGAAGCGTGATCATCGAACAATCAAGCGTTTCATTCAAAATAGTCAACAGGGTTGCAAGAAGCGTGTGGAAAAACCAAGGCGCAAAATAACTGCCCATGAACTGAGAAAAGTCAAGCGTGCAGCTGCCAAGATGCCACTTGCCACCAGTTTGGCCATATTTCAGAGCTGCAACATCACTGGAGTGCCCAAAAGCACAAGGTGTGCAATACTCAGAGACATGGCCAAGGTAAGAAAGGCTGAAAGACGACCACCACTGAACAAGACACACAAGCTGAAACGTCAAGACTGGGCCAAGAAATATCTCAAGACTGATTTTTCTAAGGTTTTATGGACTGATGAAATGAGAGTGAGTCTTGATGGGCCAGATGGATGGGCCCGTGGCTGGATTGGTAAAGGTCAGAGAGCTCCAGTCCGACTCAGACGCCAGCAAGGTGGAGGTGGAGTACTGGTTTGGGCTGGTATCATCAAAGATGAGCTTGTGGGGCCTTTTCGGGTTGAGGATGGAGTCAAGCTCAACTCCCAGTCCTACTGCCAGTTTCTGGAAGACACCTTCTTCAAGCAGTGGTACAGGAAGAAGTCTGCATCCTTCAAGAAAAACATGATTTTCATGCAGGACAATGCTCCATCACACGCGTCCAAGTACTCCACAGTGTGGCTGGCAAGAAAGGGTATAAAAGAAGAAAATCTAATGACATGGCCTCCTTGTTCACCTGATCTGAACCCCATTGAGAACCTGTGGTCCATCATCAAATGTGAGATTTACAAGGAGGGAAAACAGTACACCTCTCTGAACAGTGTCTGGGAAGCTGTGGTTGCTGCTGCACGCAATGTTGATGGTGAACAGATCAAAACACTGACAGAATCCATGGATGGCAGGCTTTTGAGTGTCCTTGCAAAGAAAGGTGGCTATATTGGTCACTGATTTGTTTTTGTTTTGTTTTTGAATGTCAGAAATGTATATTTGTGAATGTTGAGATGTTATATTGGTTTCACTGGTAAAAATAAATAATTGAAATGGGTATATATTTGTTTTTTGTTAAGTTGCCTAATAATTATGCACAGTAATAGTCACCTGGACACACAGATATCCCCCTAAAATAGCTATAACTAAAAACAAACTAAAAACTACTTCCAAAACTATTCAGCTTTGATATTAATGAGTTTTTTTGGGTTCATTGAGAACATGGTTGTTGTTCAATAATAAAATTAATCCTCAAAAATACAACTTGCCTAATAATTCTGCACTCCCTGTATGTATAAGGGTTTTCTTCGGTGGACTACAGCAAAGCCTACTATGACCTGTAATAATGACTAGGATAAGGAGCAGGTAATGGAGGAGTGCAGAGAGCTACAAAAACAAGACACTTGAAATAGTACTTAAACAAGACAAAAACAAAACTACAAACCAGGTCCTGTTACTTTTAAAGAAGAACATTTTTGCTAAACAACAATATATGAATATAAGATTTGCTATAAGGAACATTTTCATGCAGGTTTTTCATTCAGGCAGGCAAGCCTTCATTTAGTACCCCATCAGCAGTTTTATAAATGTCCTGTGAATCAAAGAGAGCCCTTCATATGTTTGCGGTAAATAAAGTGATGTCTGGTCACCACAGCTAAAATGGAGTATGCCCTATATTTCAAAAGTAACTTAGGGAGGCTGAGGAGAAGGAAAACTAAGTGAGAGACTATAAGTGAGAGACTTAAGAATATATGATGTTCTGCAGAGTCTTATATCTCCAAATAAATTCAGAGGACAGGTAATAAAGTTAACCTATGCCACAAGCTGAGAGCATATGAGGATGTTCAAGATGCAGAAACCGCTCTGTCTCCTCCTTACATATCTGGGCGGTTGGGAGGTAGCAGTCACTGAATGAAGTGAAGCGATGGGAGGCCTCCGACAGCCCCGTTTCCCCAGAATCTGACAGGAGGATGAGGTCTTTCCTGCAGCCGCTATCAAACTGCATTATCCGGTACAAGTTAGCTACCGGGTGGAGCCTGTCTGAGTCCTCCAAACATGTAATAGTTCCGGTACTCCGAGGTCCCCCGGTGACCGGCTGTCTCACCAGGGACCCAGTGCTCCATGTCGCTGACTCAGATAGGGGATAGTGGTTGTCCCCTGAGGTAAGTGGTTGAATCAAAGTGACAGCTAGTGGCAGTAGCTTGGCGCCAGTATCTTCCGGCTGCATTTTAGACACTTCTGAGTCATCTAGGGGATACATCATGAGCACTCCACCCTCTCTGTCAGTTGACTGTGCAGGGTCTGTAACAGAATGATCTATCTCACCATCAGCAGTGTCGCCTCGATCAGCCCGCAAAAGCCTAGTGAGCAAAATAAATTGGTCCTCCATCTTGTGAGCAAGAATATGCAGCATGGCTACCACTGCAGATTCCATCCTGGGTATTGGCTGAGACTCAGCTCTGCACTCGCTGCTATGAATTGGGAGTTTAGCTTGTGTTACTTAATGTACTGATCCCGCTAAGGATAATAGCTTAACCTGGCTTTCCAGCGAACCGGGGGGGGGGATGCTGAAAAAAAAATGTTAGGTCGCTGCGTGTATACTTAGAAAGTCCGATTGGAGGGTTCTTCTCAGGGAATCATCCTAAAAACAATCTCTCCTTGTATTATGCCATCTTCTTAGCATAGATATAAAGTAAATAACATATTAAGAGTAAGTTAAATAGATAATTGAGCCGTAAATTAGCAGAGCTTCAAAATCATGCGACTTAACATGTCTGCGGCAAGGCCACGCCCCTACATTCCTTTTTTTCAAATACAGATAGCAAGAGAAGGAAACAAAATTGATAATAGGAGTAAATTAGAAATTTGCTTAAAATTGCATGTTCTACCTGAATCATGAAAGAAAAAAAATTGGCTTTCATATCCATTTAACTAGCAATGGGGATGGTATGTAATCATGGGGGGAGCGGCAAAATGTATCCTCGCCTGTGTGGCCAAAAATCCTAGCACCGGCCCTGATAGCCTGCACCAGCTGATTGACTACGGTGTACGAGCAGAATAACGACAACTCAAGGCCCTAAAGCAGCGGAATCCTCAAGGTATAAGGCACATTTTATGTGCAAGTAATTCGAAACTCTCAGCAGATATATAATATCCAGGTATTGAACAAAATTTACAATATTACATATTGCATTACCAGACATCCCAACTCTCCCTGAAGTTCAGGGAGTCTCCCTGATTGTAATAGCGGCTCCTTGATGCCAGCAAATGGAGTGCAATCTCCTTGAAACTCCAAGTACTATGATCCAATGTGGCCCAAATCCGGAAAAGTGTTTCTTTAAAGTGATGGTAAACTCTCCCCTTTTTAAAATCAGATCTGGAATGTAAGCGCTATTTTAGATGGAGTTTAATTCATTAGCTGTAATGAAGATGCAGTATAACATGCTTTTTAATATAGAAATGAAATTCAAATACTGCATGCTCCTCCGCCCACTTCAAAAGTAACATTTTCTGTGAGCTAACAGATTGAATTGTTGTCCAATCAGCGCTCTCCCCATCTGGCACTTTTGTTGTAGCTAGAGCATTGATTGGAGAGTAATTCAATCATTTAGCTGACAGGAAAATTGACTTTTGAAGTGGGTGGTGTAACGTGGGGTATTTGAATTTCATATCTATATTAATAACTAAGTTATAGCGCATCTTCATTGCACATGATGAATAAAACCCCATCTAAAATAGCGCTTACATTCCAGATCTGATTTTAAAAAGGGGAGAGTTTACCATCACTTTAAGGAATGCCTTTAGTTGCTAAGATGATAATGTCCACAGCACTCCAAATAGTAAATTCTTTTATTTCAGGACACAATAAAACAGCAAAGTTTCGGGATTAATTTCCCTTAATCATGCATAGTTGCTGGGACGTTATAGAACCCTCAAAGCATGCATGAGTAACCAAAAAGCCCCCACTGATCTTAATAAAATAAAAACACAAATACTACCTTATTTACTGCACGTAATTAAACTTTGTATTCTAAAATATTTAAGCATTCAACAAGTGTACGATCACTGGAAAATAGGTTTGTTGTATGTGGTTGTGCAATAAAGCTACTTTTTTTTTAAATGTGACTTTAGTGGGAAGCTACTTTAATGATAAGTCTCTATCTTATTTAGGGTGTAAAATATATATCTGGGAGGGGAGGGTTGGCGGCACAGTAGCGGGTGAAGCCACCTCCCTGAAATTAGTTTTTGCAGGTTGGGATGTCTGCATTATATGTCTGAAAATAATTGTATAAAGTGAATAATCTCTTGTGGGAATTTAATGCTACCTATGTCATCGATGGGACTAACATTACATCTCAATAGGTCTTCAGAGAAAAAGGTTATTAATAGTTTGTGTATTTTTCCCTAAACTCTATAGTAGGGCTGTACGATTAATTGCATGATGCGATTAATCGCAATTTTAAATCGCCACGATTTTAAATTGCGGGAATATGCGATTTTTTTTATATAAAAACGTGTTTTGTTTGTGCTCTCAGTAGCAGCCGATCAATCTATGTCTAAAAGCAAAGCCCATGCAGGAGAGTGAAGAGGAGGGAAAGTCACTTACTTATATTTCCCCCTAGGGACGTCTGCAGTCTGAAACTTAAGGTATGTACTATGGCTGCACGATTAATCATATGATGTGATTAATCGCAATTTTAAATCGCGGCAGTATGCAATTTTTTTTATTACAAAAAAAATCCTCAATGCAGTACAGTCAGCCACATGGGAGGAATTTCTAGTTAATGCATGCATTTATATTTGATTTTTTTTTTTTTTAACAATCCTAAGGCATTTGTTAAGAAAGAATCACATTCCTATACTTATTAATAATGTGAGAATCCCTGTTAAAAGATATCAAATAAGCTACAAATCTCCCTCTCAGTCTCAGAAGTGAATTGTTAGCATATAACACAGCATTATATATATAATACAAATTATTTATATACACACACATTAATTATTCAAAATTTGGAAATACAGCACCTATGCCACTATTTGCATACATTTATGTGCCCAAAACACCTTTGGGCCAGACTAATGGCAACTGTGTGTCATGGAGTAGCAAACAGACTACACTGAATAAAATTTTAATAAACAAGGTTATTAATAGTATTTTTGTGTGTTTTTCCCTAAACTCTATAGTAAAGAGAAGGGGCTATCCTCATAAAAATAAGTAGCCTTTCAGTAAAGTTATGTAACTTTGAGCTGCAAAGAGGGGCTCCCATGAACCTCTATGCAGATAAATGGACATTTATTCACTCCAAGTGTTCCCTATTACCACAGTGATCATCAGGCTATTAAAACTTATATAGGGACTTTATTTTAAAGAGGGGCTTTAGGTCTTTTTGATGGCCTGTTATAAGGCTATATAATATATGTGGTAAGTGCCTTCCTGTATGTTTATGTTTATTTTTCTAAAAAAATGTGTTTGAACTTTAACCCCCAAGACTCACACCATGTCCACTGCCTTTCATTTTAAGTTATTCCCTACCTCTCTCTAGTCATTGATGTCGCCATGTTGAAATCTAGTTTCATTGCATTCCAATGCTGACGTGTCCTTCAGATACCTGCACTATCATAATTAGAGGGAGTTGCATAAAATGTAATTTTTTAATTTTAAATGTATTGTATCTGTAATAAGGCATCGATGACTATGGCAACGAGCCGAAATACGAAAGATTTCTATCCAAAGCACCTGTTTTTACATTCATTTTGTGACCTACTTTTTAAGTATTTTTCAATAAGTAATTTTGGAGTACAGAGACTCCTTTAAATTCAGAAGTACCCTTTTCCTTCCTACACTTTTGGGGCCTAAAAGAGTTTTTTGTTGTTGTATTGTTTAGTTTATTATTTAGCTTTATTTTGGGCTCATCCCACTACGAAACCTTCATATTCCCGCACCCTGATATGTAGCGTATCATGTCCGCCGCACATCAATAAATGCCGACAAAATACACTGTCAGCATTTATCATTGCACAAGCAGTTCTTGTGAACTGCTTGTGCAATGCCGCCCCCTGCAGATTAGCGGCCAATCGGGGGTGTCAATCAGCCCGATTGTATAGGATCGGGCGGATTGATGCCCGCAGCCTCAGAGCAGGAAGACAAGTTATGGAGCAGCAGTCTTTAGACCGCGGCTTCATAACTGCCGTTTCCTGCGAGCTCCATTCTTGTCATTGGTTCACCTGATGTACTCAGCTAGCTTCTAGTACTGCATTGCTACTCTTTCAACAATGGATACCAAGAGAATGAAGCAAATTTGATGATAGAAGAAAATTAGAAAGTTGTTTAAAATTGTATGCTCTAGAGACACAGTTCCGGAGGAGGAGCTCAGCACAGGTGGCTGAGTGATTGTTCTCCAGCTCTAAGCACCTGGTGATGTTTTCCATGCACCAAGCCCTGAGGTGAAGGGCTGCTACCTGGCCAGCAAAGTACACACGCTGCCGGAACTTACAGCAGAAACCAGCCTGCTGTTTGAGACCCCCTGGCTTGGAGGGGATTGCAAACCTACTAAATGTGCCTCGCAATATTGGAAGGAATAAAAGAGGTATAGCGGCTTTTTTCAACCCCTCTTTGACTTTGTACCATTACTACAAAAGGCAAAGCCTACAAAACAAGAGTGCGGTAAAGTATACCACCAGCTTACAACAAGTGGCTATAATAGCATAACTGAATTTTTTTTTCTCAGCTTACCCTACCGCAAACCACATAAAGATAAGACTGTGTTAAATTATATCTTTGGATAATAATAAGTTGCTATTTCTCCCCCCTGATATTGCTTGGGCACTCACCCTCCCTCCTGGCGAAAAGGCCGGCGACCCCTTGAACGATGCACCTGTGAGCTATCATTACATACCTGGCTGCACTAAAGCGAACCCGAAGGAGGAATCGAAGGAATTGAAAGGACATCCTCCTCCCCCACCGGTGCTGCGAGGGAGGAGGCGACTACAGGAGAGCTCTGCTCTAGTGTATGGTGAGGAGTCTGAGCGCTGCGGCATTAGCCGGAACCCCCGGTGAGAGGGACAGTAAATGGTCTTTTGCTCTCTTCTCCCCTTCACTCCGCTAGATTGGTTCCAGGACCCGACACGAAAGCTGTCAATAGGCCCGCTCCCCCCCCCCCCCACCGATGTTGCGCGGGAGGAGGTGGGCTAAGGAAAGGCTTCGCTTTAGTGCTCTGTAAGCTGCATGTTGCTATCTCCCTTTTCTTGGAAGGTAAAAGAGGGGCTCACAACCCAGAGGCTAACTGCAAGAAGGGACACAATTGAAAATACCGGTGATGGGAAGGGTGAGTACATAGTACAATTAAGAAAAAGTTGTGTATAGCCTTGGAAGGGGGAAGATAAGAAGCCTAAAAAGAAGGAAACAATTTAGACTACGATTTTAGGTGGCTTGGACTTTTCTTTATTTTTGTTCCTATTATCTTTTTTCTCCCTTCGTATAAGCCAGGGAGTGAGGAGAGAAAACTGAACTAGCAAATTAAGAAGGGAAGAGAACTTATATCACTGGGAATATACCTTTAAAAACAAGGAAACAGCTCCCTTCGAATATTAAGAAAAATAGCCACCAGGACCCTCCTTAAGAATTTCAACCAACTTTAAGATACAAGGAGAAAAGCAGAAATTAAGGAAAAATTAAAGACTTAAAACAAAAGAACATAAAAACATTACAAATTTACAAATCTAATTGTGTGAGAAGGACTTGCCTTACACTAACAACATAATAGGCTCCTTAGAAAAATTGTTGGTGAAAAGCATAGTTGAATATGTTTTCTCTCTCTTCTCTTTTTTTTTCTTCTTTCTTTTTTTTTTAATGGTTCTAGTGTATGCTATAGGTATAAGCACTGTCGATAATTAACTATTCCTCTAATACTTGTATATTAAACTTCTTGGGATATAATGGCTCAGACTTGAGAAAACACTAAGGATAGTGGGTAAGAAGGATTAAATTCATGCCCTTCTTATGCTGGGTCTTTTCTCAAAGCTGTGATTTAAGGCAATAGCTGAATACAATTCTCCTTCTTTTTATGCTTTTTCATGGTTTACTGAATACAAAGATCACAAGTACTGCCGACTAACACAATATTATGCTATATACCATCTTAGATATGTTCTAGTAGCTAGCCTTCTGAGTCATATTCCTGATAATGATTCAGGGATAAAGAAAAATAACTGATCCTTTATAGGGTGAGTGGGTAAAAGTATAGCAACTTAGAAAAGCAGGAAGCCCTAAAATACTAAGGTTATAAGAAAAACACTTATTCAAAACTTATTTATTCCTCTCCCACACTCTGAGTAAAAACTGCCAAAGCTTGACACTATACCCCTAAAATAATTCACAAATTCTTTTTTTTTTTTTTTTTTTTGGGGGGGGGGGGGTTAAAAAAAAAAAGAGAGAAAAACTTTTTTTTTTCTCTCACTTGTTTAGTCACTTAAAATTCTCTCTTTAAGTAAATAGGATCACCCAATCACATACACTATTTTTTTGCTATTACCCTCACAACTGGCACATGGATAAATTCCTTAACACCTCACAAAAATCTTCCCCTTCAAATATGGCAGGCAAACTTAGAGACAAAAAGTCTAAAGGAGTGGTAGAAAACGTAGCAGATGCACATTCTGCATCAAATATAAATTTAATGAATGAGGTTTTTAGCATGCAAAATCTGGTCTCTAATATATCAGAAGCCCTGACACCCAAGTTTGACATTTTAAGAACAGAAATAAAACAGGACATAGCTATGTTATCACAGGAAATTAGACAGTTCTCGAATAGACTGCAAGAGGCAGAGCAAAGGGTCTCAGATTTAGAAGACTTATCAGTGACCCATGATCTTAGACTAAAAGAAGCAGAAACTAAACTTCAGAAAATACAGTCTAGACTAGAAGATTCTGAGAATCGGTCCACGGAGGAATAATATTAGGATAATAGGAATTCCTGAAGGAAAGAAATTTGAAAATTTAACATTATTTATAACAGAAACCCTAGCCCAAATCCTGGGAATTACAGAAACACAGATAATAATTGAAAGAGCCCATAGAATCGGCCCACTGCAGGCTGACAATAAATCTAATAACAGACCAAGGCCAGTTATAGCACGCTTCTTGAATTATTTAGATAAAACTAACATGATGCAACAGTATAGGAAGAAACAACCTATCAATATAGAAGGAGCTAAAATATTCATGTTTCAGGATTTTTCGGCCGAAACCTCCTTAAAAAGGAGAGAACTTGCACCCATCTGCACAAAATTAATACAAAAGGGATACAGGGCAACATTAATCTATCCATCTAAACTTAAAGTCACTACCACTGACAAAATACATATTTTTGACAATGCAAAAGATGCAGAGAGTTTTTTTACTGAATTAGAACCAGCAGGATGAGTTCTCCTTTGTTTGGAGGATTTTTTGGGCAAAATAAAAATTGTAAAATCCTATGTTATCATTTAGTATAAAGGCATGCTATGATTGTAACAATAACCTGGCGAACACTGGTTTGGGATCCCCTTGAAGCCAGGGGAAACAAAAAAAAGGGGAGGGCAGGTTCCCCTCTTCTTTTACTTAGTTGAGATTCTAGATTCCCCCTTCTTATTTTTTTTTTTTTATTTTTTTTTCCCTTCTCTCTCTCTCTTCCTTCCTCTCCCTCCATGCCTTGTTTTAAAATTGATTAAATTTCTTAGTCTAAGATGATAAAGTTACAAGATAAGGTAAAAATTGTATCGTGGAATGTTGGAGGTATCTCAACCCCTATAAAGAGGAAAGCCATAATCTCACATATGCGTAAGCTTCAAGCAGATATAATGTTTCTGAAAGAAACTCATTTAAATATTGAAGAAAGCATGAAACTGAAAGGTTCTTGGATAAAGGAGGTAGTTGCTTCACCCAGCATCAGAAGGAAAAGAGGGGTAGCAATATTACTAGGTAAAAGGGTAGACTTTGATATAATGCAGGTAAGGAGTGACCCAGAGGGGAGATTTTTGATATTGAAAATTCGGATTGTCAAGCAAATTTACACATTATTTAACATATATGCACCTAATGAACTTGACCATGAGTTTTGGAATCAAATACAATCACTGGCACTTTCTCTGTCAGAAGGTTATCTGATATTAGGAGGGGACTTTAATATGTCCCCACAATCCCCATTAGATAGACTGAGAAGTAACAATAAAAAAGTAAAATCTAAAAAGGATAACCTAGAAACAAAAACATTTAAGAAACTTTTCCAAAACTTATCGGTCAAAGATATTTGGCGGGCCCAAAACCCAGATGAACGAGATTATACCTGTATCTCCAGAGCATTTAAAACATTATCCAGAATAGATTTATTCTTAATAGATGAGAGACTCTGCTCTTATAACACTAAAGCAGGAATTACATCAATAGCTATCTCTGATCACGCTCCCATTACCCTTGAGATACAACTAAACAACACAAAAAAAGTAACAAAGAGATTCAGGTTTCCTTACAACCTAGCAAATGATTTTAAATTCAAAAAACATTTGAGTGATAAATTTACAGAATATGTTCAATTTAACTCAGATTATATCGATAGGCCAGAAATATTCTGGGGTGCTGCAAAGGCAGTTATTAGGGGAGAAATAACAGCATATGCTGCAAAACTATCTAAAAAATTAAAGAACAGGGAGAAGGAAGCTACTAATTTTCTCATAAATTCATACAACAGATATCTTCTCCATAAGACATCCTTTTACTGGGCCAAATACACTAAAGCTAAAAAAGAAAGGGATGATTTAGCATTGCTTACAGAAACTCAAAAAGATCTCAGATTTCAGGCAAAAATGTACCGGTTTGGCAATAAATCGGGCAAATTATTAGCCAGACTGGTCAAAGGGGAAAAAAAGCCCTCAATGATTGATAAAATACAACAGGAAGGGCATATGCTGACAAAACCCGAGCACATAACAGAGATATTTACAAAATATTACAAAGATCTTTACTCCTCAAGAACCTCTGATTTAAAGCAGTCTAGAGAGTTCTGGAAAGAACTTAAATGTCCAGAAGTTCCCGAGGAATTAAACATTAAGTTAAATAATCCGATCACAGAGGAAGAAATCAGAAAAACGATTTCTGAACTGTCAGTGAACAAAGCGGCAGGCCCAGATGGGCTCCCTAATCAATTATATAAGATTCTTGCTCCAGACATAAGCCCTTACCTGTGCAATCAGTATAATGATTTTTATATCAATGGCAAAACTATTCCACCTAGTTTTACAGCTTCATATACAACATTATTGCTTAAAGGGGGGAAAGACCCAACCCAAAAAGAATCCTATCGACCTATAGTCCTCTTAAATACAGAATACAAAATCTTAACTTCAATTTTAGCAAATAGAATACAAAGCTGTCTTAATCATATTATTCACAAAGACCAAGCAGGGTTTCTTAAGCATCGTAATTCTGCCTCCAAAATCAGAGAAGTATTAACAATAATAGAATTTCTTTCCTTGAAGTCAGACATGGGGGAGGAGATAGGGGGGGACACAGATCTGGCAATAGTCGCAATTGACGCCGAAAAGGCGTTTGATTCTGTCTATTTTAACCACATATTTACATCTCTTGAAAAATTTAAATTTACAGATAATTTCCCTCGGTTTATAGAAAATTTATACAAAAACCCCTCTACAAAATTAATAATCAATAATTCTTTGTCATCAGAAATTGAAATCCGGAGGGGTACGCCGCAGGGTTGCCCCCTATCTCCTCTTCTTTTTGATATAGCCATAGAGTCACTGGCAATGAAAGTCAGGCACTCTCTCCAAGGGATTACAATAACCAAACACGAATCAAAAATTGCGTTATACGCAGACGATGTACTCCTTTATTTATCAAACACACAAAGAAACATTCCTAGACTTCTTAATATAATAGATAGGTATGGGTCCTTCTCCGGATACAAAATAAATGCTTCCAAATCGGAGATACTATGGCTAAAGAGGAAAAAAAAAGACTCATTATGTGAATGTCCCTTTAAGGAGGTGAAAGATTCATTCAAATATTTAGGAATTAGTATCCCAGTTAATCCATCGGATCTTTATAAACTAAATGTGACACCAATTCTGTCTACTATATTAGAAAGATTAAAAATGTGGCAGAACTTACCTATCTCACTTTCAGGGAGAATAGCGTTGTACAAAATGGTCCTTTTGCCAAAACTATTATATGTTATACAGAACACCCCAATACTTCTGTTTGAAAAGGATATTAGATTACTTAACTCAGCCGTCAGAAATTTCATTTGGCAAGGGAAAAGATCTAGGGTATCAATATCTAAGTTCTCTGTAGGGAAAGAATTTGGAGGGCTCGCCCTCCCGGATATTAGGTTATATAATTTAGTCTTTCTAGCACGTACAGTGACAGACTGGTTCCATATTAAAAATTATGTGACCAACAACTTACTTGATGAAAACATCTGTCACCCATTTCTTCCCATAGGATTGGCGCACTGTGAGCCCAAAGCATTGCCACCAGAAATTAAAAAGCTTAAAGCGATTTCAAACCCTATTAGAGCATGGTGGAAGATCGGGAATCTCTTGAAAATTAATTGTAATGTTTCACAATATTTGCCCATCAAGGGGAGTCCCGACTTTCATCCGGGTCTTGAGTTGGCAATTTTTAATAAATGGTACACTAAGGATCTGAAGAGGGTTCAGCAACTCATTAACAAAGATACACAGTGTGTAAAAACATTTGAGGAATTAAAAAATGAGTTTAAGCTAGAAAATAATGAATTTTTCGCATATCTTCAATTACGGCATTTTATCTCAGAACTGGTTAGAAAGACAGGTTGGAACTGGGACATGGGTAAGATGGAAAGCTGGTTGGCTTTAATAAAGAGTGGTCACATGCCTATAACTTTTTGCTATATATCCTTAAATAATACTAAGGGAGCCTCTTTCCTAGATCAATTAACAGCAGAGTGGAACAGGATAATTGCCCCATGCAGAATAGACACAAAATTTCTTCAAAAATCCATAAGAAAAGTATCTCAGGCAACACTTTCAGCAACCTGGAGAGAAGCTCATACAAAGTTACTGCATAGAGCATATTTTACGCCACAGAAGGGGTACAAATTGCACACTGACAACTTTGATAAATGCCCAAAGTGCTCTTTAGAAGCAGCAGATTTAAAACATATGTTTTGGAGCTGCCCGAAAATCGGACAGTTTTGGCATAAACTTGAATATTGGTTTAGTAACACATTGAAGGTCTCCCCTCTGGGCCCTACATTCACACAAGTTATTTTTTGCATAAAACAAAGCGAAGAGCAACACCCTCAAGAAAAGCTAGCAGTACTCTCAATATTGGCAGCCAGGTATCTAATCATCAAATGCTGGAAGAGTCATAGGGCTCCCACAATATTAGAGGTCAAAAATTGCCTCAAAAAACAATGTATGTTAGAGCAAAGAGATACTAACATAAATAGTGAGAAGGATATTAAAATATTCTTTAAGAAATGGTCAGTCTTCATTAAAAGCTTCTCAGACAATGAAATAGAGCATATGATTTTTCCCTTCAGAGACTCAGAACTGGTAAAACTTAACATATGGTAGTAGGGGTGGAGTAGGAGAGAGAGGGAAATCTTCCCTTCCCTTGTTCCCTTTCCCTGGTGTGGGTTTTTTTTTTTTTTTTCCTTCTTCTCTTTTCCTTTTCTTTTCTTTATGGGTTTTTTGTTGAATTATTTTAGTTTGACCCAGTTGGTCTCGCTTATCGAATGTTTAATTGGATTGTTTTATATTATTTAGTAAATAATCGAGAAAATGGGGTTATTTTTGGTTACATAAAATGATAAAATAGCAGAGGGAAGTTAAAAGGCAAGGAAGGATGGCCTAAGAAATGATAACAAACATATACGTTGTTTTGATTCCTGTTCTTGTCTGGATTTTTTTTTTCGTGGAATGTATTTAATTTCTCTGCTTACATTATAAATAAAATTTAAAAAAAAAAAAAAAAAAATTGTATGCTCTATCTGAATCATGAAAGGAAAAATGTTGGGTTTCATGTCCCTTTAAAGTGATGGTAAACTCTGAAAATTTGAAAGTAGTAATTTAAAAATATTTTAAATTTTATTGCAACCTTCATTCACTAGTTGGTACTTTTTATGCCCAGTTTGAAAGACATGCTTTAATCAGAAATTATTTTATTATACCTTACTAGACTGCTGTCTTTTTCTTCAGTGCGGTATCCAATCACATTGCATGCTGTACTGCAGTGTCATACGGCACGCATTGTGATTGGATGTGCATAGAAGAAAAAGACAGTCACAGAAGTTTAGTAAGGGGCGGACGGAGGTACAATAAGAAATTGATTTTTGATTAAAGCATATATTTTAAACCGATCATAAAAATACCAACTAGTGAATGAAGGTTGCAATAAAATCTAACATATTTTTAAATTACTACTTAAATTATCAGGGTTTACTATAACTTTAACTCATTGGGCTTGATTTATCAAGCCATGGTGGACAGGGGCATACATATGCAACCCTGTCTGCTCCAGCTCGCCCCTGGCAGGCAGCAATCCGCTGGCAGAATTCAGCATTACACACAAGCGCTATTTTGCCCACGCACAGCCAGTCACGCGCGAGGAGGGGCTGTCAATCTTCCTGGTTGGACGAGACTGAGGAGATTGAAATTGCCTCCTAAGAGGTGGAGAAGAGGTTAGGGAAGCAGTGATTTGATGACCGATGCTTTATAAATCATGACTGCAGGTTCTCTTGTGAGAACCTGCAGTCATAGGGAGGCGAAGGGCTTGATAAATTGATCCCTTTGTATTTGAGAAATGCTATCAACCAGAAATAAGCTATGTTTCCCCCTTGTGGACATTTTAAAAATAATAATTAAAATATATATCAAACAACTTACTGAAGTGGTCTCAAAGTACAGTTCCTGGGGCCATATGCGGGCCTCAAGATAGTTTAATCTGCCCCTCCCTTGTTTATTGGATAAATTATTAATTTGGCTCCGTTCCAATTTTTAAGGTTCTAAGAGGTGTAGCAAGTTGATCTATATAGGCACTCACAAGATAAATATAAAGACAAGCATGCATTGTACAGAGTAGACTCACATTATGCACTGCTTGGATAAATGTCACTTTTTATTCAGTTCCAGAATGATCACTTCACTTGACGCAAGATAACTATAAACTGTGTATGTCTATTGTTGACTACAGCTCCTACTTGGCTAAATGTCACTTCAAGTTTCTAGCATATTAGCACTTACTCTGTTCAAGTGGCCACCATGGGAGAAGAACACTTGACCAGTGGCCCCCGGATTAAATTAGCTTGATACACCTGACTTTTGAATAAGTGTGGATTTTTTTATACAGGTATACAACATATATAAAGTCAGTTCAGGCAACGTCTGACCGCACATACGTCCGTGGCACCATAAGGTTATAATAGAGTTCAGAAATTCCGATCAGAGAACAAAACGTAATGGACATAACCAGACATAGCAAAAGCAATACAGTACAAAGCGATTGTGATGCCAGGCGTATAATGGTAAAGTAAATAAATAACCTTTAATACAGTATATATGGCTTGATATAACAGTGTATGCTTCAAATTATTGGGAGCAGTATAAAATCTTGTGACTCATGCATCTCTTAAGTGTTGTAGTGTTATCTCTGTGTAATTTTTTTTGAGAAAATACATTTCCGTGAAGTGCATCATGGCTCCTAAACGCAGCAAAACCAGTATTTAGTTAATATAAGTACACTACAGTATCCCATAAAACTTTGTTAAGTATGTATATAGTATGATCACATCCAAATCACGTAACGTCCTATTTCACAGCACGTATCATGGACGTTAAGTGACACATACCTGTGTGTGTGTGTATATAAATATATATATATATATATATATATATATATAAAGCCAGAGTGGCTCATTCTTAGATGCATAGTTAAAGCAGGAATGTTGCAGCCCAGAAAGGCATCACATTGCAGTGTTAGGACCAGTCAACACTGGGACATCTTGTAAGTTGGTGACTGGCTTAAGCAAAACATGGCCATATTGTGTGACTAAGATCCCAATTTTAAAATATGAGCTTAGGTGAATTTTTGCAATATTTAAAATGTTTTGATAATATAGAAGTGGATGTGCGGCAATATTCTATTTTGTGTGTGTATATATATATATATAAATATATACTGAGCATGCGGGAAACGCGTCAGATCCAGCCCTGCACACTGTGACTGTGTCTTTCACTTGTCTGCTTATTAAATTATCCACTTTGGAAAAGAGTCTGCAGTTCCTCGTTTTTCTTTCTTCTAACCCTATATATATATATATATATATATATATATATATATATATATATATATACAAAAAATAAACATGTTAATAGTTTTTTTATCACAAATGCAAAGTGAGTTAACAGCAGAAAAATCTAAATCAATATTTGGTGTGACCACCCTTTGCCTTCAAAACAGCATCAATTCTTCCAGGTGCGCAAAGTCAGGTGTATTGTAGGCATATAGTCAGGTGCATGATTAAACAATTGTACCAAACAAGTGCTAATGATCATACATTTAATATCTAGGTTGAAACACAATCATGAACTGAAACAGAAACAGCTGTGTAGGAGGAATACAACTGAGCGAGGAACAGCCAAACTCTGCTAACACTCACTTTCTATTTTGTTAAATGTGTCTTCTTTTGGGAAATATTTAGACCACACTCCAGAGCTAACTGCTATTACATGGATTGAGTAACCATATTCATGGGTTCAGCCTTTGTAGGTTTAAAGATATATCTATTATATAAGTATTTATGCCTTATTATCCATAGTTAGACATTCACAATTACCTTGTGAGGCTAATATTTTCCCTTTTATTTTTAACAGTGATGCTATTAATATTCAGGCAGACAGGGGAGAAGATACTTTAATTAATTTAAGTATATCTAGAATGCTTCCATATTGATATTTTAATATAAGTAGCCTCTTAACTTTGTGTAATGGTTCAGCTATCTTTTTTCATATATAAATTCATATATGACTTTAAAACACATGAATGTATTTACTTAGTAAAATGTATATACAGTATATAATATATACTGTATATATGTATATGATTGGTGTTGATCACACGGAACAGACACGCTGCAAGCGAACACGCCGGATGGATCCCTAGAATGGAGTTCCCGACTACTCAATGAGGCATATCTTCTATGATTCAGTCACAGGAATAACTTTGAAAGAAACAGGTCGTATACTGCCTTGTCACTGCCTGAGTAATAGGCTGCTGATTGACTGTCTTGGATGATGCTACCCTGATGTGAGAGGGCATATGCTAAAGTTCCCCAAGGAAACGTTACTACTAATATATGCTTGAAGCTTATTAATATCACGCTACGCTGAGGCTATACCTTGTGCTTTCTACAACTATCTATATCTGCTTCACGGCTAACCTTCCTGCTTGCATAACTCTATCTAAAGGGACTGTTATACCCGATACCAAGAGTAGCTGCTTCTAAATGATTATTCAGCAAAGCTGGCTGTATACTACTGTTCTTAGCTGTTTGCTTGCATGGTAACAAGATATATGTACATATTTTGGGGCACAGTACAGCAACCTACTTAGATCCCATAAAATACCTGCCCGGCATTTAGCCTTAATACTATAAGGTGCCGTATGCAGCTGGGTGTAGTAGCTTGACTTTCAGTCCCCCACTAATATATCTTCTAAGTAACATGTATATGTGCAATTAATGTTTTGACTTCTAAGAGCATCAATACTTCTGCATAGGTGTTGGGGCACACTAACTGTAACTACTTAGATCCCAGATAATAATCTGCCCGGCATTTAGCCTTACATACTAAGGTGCCGTAAGCAGTAGGGTGTAGTAGTCTAATTACTGTCCCCCATTCTAATCCTGCAGCTAACACTTATGGCTCTACAAGCCTGTGAAAACAATTACATATCATGTTGATGATTTCTGTTGTGGTATAGACACTATCCCCTGACCGGTCAGGTTTGTAATAAGTTGTATTTTTTATGCTATTTTGACATCTTTATAAAGTGATCATATCTACCTATTGGGTCTTTTTGCACTTTTTACCATCCGAGCATATATATATGTTATAATACTGTTAGTGCCAGAGAGTTCTCTCCTTTGCAGCTACACTAGCTTTTAGGTCGACACATTTGAGCATTTATTTTGAGCTTCAGTTAAATTTTGTAAAAAAGAGTGCTGAATTCCCTGTCTTTTATCCTGGTCTTTCTTTTGTTTCCAGGATTTATTCTCTCTACATAAACTCATCTATTTTATATAAGGGTCTGCACCAAATATTTGATATCTAGACCATACCAGTATTAGCCTAGAAGCAAACTGGTTGGTTACTCCTTGTTTCTAAAAAAGCTCATAGCAATTGCGTCCCCTCCGCTATTAAATTTGATATATATATATATATATTCTATTTTAATAACAGCCCCCAGCTCCTATAGGTTTATTATTAATATTTTTATCTTTATTAACTATCAGGTAGATTACGAGTTATGCGTGCTATAGGAAATTTAACGAACGCAAAAGTTGCCTTATTTCACCCTCCATAGCGCAGCCATTACAAGTTTTGAAACAGCCGGCTTGTGTGTGCGATATGGTTGCGTTGAGCTCCATACCACACAAAATACAAGCGCTGTTTTGACGTGCTCGTGCACGCTTTCACCATAGACATCAATGGGGAGAGCGGGTTAGAAAAAAAACCTAACACCTGCGATCATGGAATGAAAAGCTCTGTAACGCATCCCATTGATGTCTATGGGGAAAAAACCTGAACGTTTAAACCTAACACCCTAACATAAACCCCACGTCTAAACACCCCTAATCTGCCCCCCACCGACATCGCTGACACCTACATAATGTTATTAACCCCTAATCTGCCGCTCCCGATATCACTGCCACCAAAATAAATCTATTAACCCCGAATCTGCCGCTCCCGATATCGCTGCCACTATACTAAAGTTATTAACCACTATTCCCTCTCAATCCAACATCGCCCACACTATAATAAATCTATTAACCCATATTCCACTGCTCCCCGACATCGCCACCACTAAATAAAGCTATTAACGCCTAAACCTCTGGCCTCCCACATCACTACTATTAAATAAACCTATTAACCCCTAAACCTAACCGTAACCCTAAACCTAACACCCCCTTACTTTAACATAATTAAAATAGAGTTAAATTAAAGTTACAATTACAGACATCCCAACTCTCCCTGAAGTTCAGGGAGTCTCCCTGATTGTAATAGCGGCTCCCTGATGCCAGCAAATGGAATGCAATCTCCCTGAAACTCCAAGTACCATGATCCAATTTGGCCCATATATGGAAAAGTGTTTCTTTAAGAAATGCCTTTAGTTGCTGGAACGTTATAGAACCCTCAAAGCAATGCATCAGTAACAAAAAAGCCCCCACTGATTTTAATAAAATAAAACACAAATATTACCTTATTCACTGCATGTAATTAAACTTTGTATTCTAAAATCTTTAAGCATTCAACAAGCGTATGATCACTGGAAAATAGGTTTGTTGTATGTGGTTGTGCAATAAAGCTACTTTTTTTTAATGTGACTTTAGTGCAAAGCTACTTTTAATGATAAGTCTCTATCTTATTTAGGGTTTCAAGGTGTCCAATATATAACTGGGAGGGGGGGGGGCGCAGTAGCGGGTGAAGCCATCTCCCTGAAATGAGTTTTTGCAGGTTGGGATGTCTGCAATTATTAACTAAATAATACCTATTTAAAACTAATTACTTACCTATTAAATAAAACCTAAGCTAGCTACAATATAACTAATAGTTTATTTTAACTATGTAGACTAGTTAGTAAATAGTTTTTAACTATTTACTAACTACCTAGTTAAAATAAATACAAACTTACCTGGGAAATAAAACCTAAGCTGCCTTACACTAAAACCTAACATTACAAAAAATAAAAAAACTACCATTACTAAAAATAAAAAACACTAAAATAAAAAAATAAAAAAAGCCTACCATTACAAAAATTAACAAACGAAATTATACAAAATAATAAAAATTATTCCTATTCTAATACCCTTTTAAAAAAATTAAAAAACCACCCTAAAATAAAAAACCCTAATCTATAATAAACTACCAAGGGCCCTTAAAAGGGCTGTTTTGTGGGCCCTTAAAAGGGCTTTTTTGTGGGCCCTTAAAAGGGCCTTTTGTAGGGCATTGACCTAAAGAAATCAGCTATTTTCCTACAAAAGAAAAACTAACACCCCCTAACAGTATACAAATCCCCACCTCCCAAACACACAAAATAAAGTAAAATCTAATCTACCCATTGCCCTGAAAAGGGCATTTGTATGGGCATTGCCCTTTAAAGGGCATTTAGCACTTTTTCCTGCCCATAAAAGGGCATTCAGCTCTTTTATGAAATGACCAACCCCTAATCTAAAAATAAAAACCCACCCCAAAACGAAAAAGAAAACATTACACAAAATAACAAACTAATTATCCAAAATAATAAAAATTATTCCTATTCTAATACCCATTTAAAAAAAAAACACCCCAAAATAAAAGAAACCTAATCTAGAATAAACTAATAATAGCCCTTAAAATGGCCTTTTCTAGGGCATTGCCTTATTGCCTTAAGTTAAACAGCTCTTTTACCTGAAAAAAAAATACAAAGATCCACTAACATAACAAACCCCCACCCCCCAAACCCACAAAATAAAAAAAAAAACTATCTAAAAAAACCTAATCTACCCATTGCCCTGAAAAGGGCATTTGTATGGGCATTGCCCTGAAAAGGGCATTCAGCTCTGACGGCTCCTTCTTCATCCATTGCGGGACCGGCATCTTCTTTATCCCTATGGAGGTGGAGCAGCGATGTGCGGAGGCGGAGGTCCAGGCGAAGGTCCAAGGCGGAGGTCCATCGATCCGACGTGGAGGTCCTCTTCATGCGATCGTCCGCCGCACACTGAGGATTGAAATGCAAGGTACCCCTATTGGCTGAAAAATTTAAATAAAATTTGAAAAATTTGAATCAGCCAATATAATGAGAGCTGCTTAAATCCTATTGGCTGATTTGAACAGCCAATAGGATTTTAGCAGCCCTAATTCCTATTGGCTGATTCAAATCTTTCAGCCAATAGGAATGCAATGGTACCCCCAGTATAAAAGGGGTACCTTGCATTTCAATCCTCAGTGTGTGGCGGAAGATCGCATGAAGAGGACCTCCACGTCTGATCAATAGACCTCCACCTTGGACCTGCGCCTGGATGTCAGCGCATCGCCGCTCCGCCTCCGCAGAGATGAAGAAGATGCCGATCCTGCGATGGATAAAGATGGGGCCGTCTGGATGAAGATGGAGCTGCCGGGATGAAGATCGTTCAAGCGGGACTTTAACAACTGTGAGTACCTAAAGAGGCGTTAGTGTTAGGTTTTGTTAAACTTTTTTGGGTGTGGTTTTTTTTTTTAGTTTAGGGTTTGGGCTTTTCTTAAAAGAGCTAAATGCCCTTTTCAGGACAATGCAAAAGAGCTAAATGCCCTTTTAAGGGATATGCCCATACAAATGCCCTTTTCAGAGCAATGGGTAGCTTAGGTTTTTGTTAGAGTTAAGTTTTTTATTTTAGGGGGTTGGTTGGGTGGTGGGTTTTACTGTTGGGGGGTCTTTGTGTTTTTATTTACAGGTAAAATAGCTGTTTAACTTAGGGCAATGCCCCACAAAAGTCCCTTTTAAGGACTATTGGTAGTTTATTGTAGGCTAGGGTTTTTTTTATTTTGGGTGTGCTTTTTTATTTTTATAGGGCTATTAGATTAGATATAATTCTTTTTTTATTTTTGATAATTTCGTTTGTTATTTTTCGTAATTTAGTGATTGTTATTTTTTGTAATTTAGTATTTTTTATTTTTTGTAATTAGATACTTTGTAATTTTTGTAGAAGTGTTAGGATTTTTTAATGTGTATTTTAGTTTTCTTTAATTGGTAGTTAGTTTAATTTTAGTTTAATAGTTATATTAGTTTAATTGTTAGTTTAAACTTATTTATTTTTTAATTTGACAGATTTAATTTTAGTTTAATAGTTATATTAGTTTAATTATTAGTTTAAACTTAGTTTTTTTAGTTTGACAGATAAGTTTTAATTTAATTTAAGATAGGGAAATTGTAATTTTAATATAAAGTTAGGGGGGCATTAGGTTTACGGGTTACTAGTTTAAATTAGTTTATTGCAATATGGGGGGCTTTCGGTTTAGGGGTTAATAGTTTAATTTAGTATATTTTGTTGTGGGGGGCTTCCGGTTTAGGGGTTAATAGTTTAATTTAGTATATTTCATTGTGGGGGCTTGCGATTTAGGGGTTAATAGGTTTATTATAGTGGCAGCGGTGTCAGGGAGCGGCGGAATAGGGGTTAATAGATTTATTATAGTGTGGGCGATGTTGGGGTGCGGGGTAATAGGGGTTAATAACTTTAGTATAGTGGCGGTGATGTCGGGGGTAGCGGCGGAATAGGGGTTAATAAATTTAATCAGCAGCAGCGATGTCGGGAGCGGCAGATTAGGGGTTAATAAATTTAATATAGTGTTTGCTATGTAGGTGGGCGTCGGTTTAGGGGTTAATAGGTAGTTTATGGGTGTTAGTGTACTTTGTGACAGTTTAGTTATGAGTTTTATGTAACAGTTTTGTTGCGTAAAACTCATAACTACTGCTCTCAGATTGCAAAATTGATCGTGTCGGTATAGGGTGTAACGCAAGCTTTTTAGCCTTACCGCTAAACTTGTAATGCCTGCGCTATGGAAGTCCCATGAAAAAAATTAATTTTTACGTGTGCAGGACTGACGTTGCGTTACAGGCTAAAAGACTTGTGGTACATCTATACCGACAAGACTTGTAATGGCTGCGGTGCTGTTTTAACGCTGAAATGGCCATTTTTTCAGCGTTAAAACACGAACGTGAAACTCGTAATCTAGGTGAATGGTAATCACATACATAGTGATTATCCACGAGTTAAATAGGAGTTTCATAGTCATTCCATTGGAATAACTTTTATTTTAATACAGAAATATTGCCAGAGTTTCTAATGTTGTAAAGAATATCCATCAGCTTAAGTGAACCTTTTCACACACACCTCTCTCACCACTCTTTCAGTGGCTAGATTAGCATTTGTAAGAAATGTAAGTGTACAGTGAAACTTAGTTTATATGTCTATTATTTTAACTTTTACTGAAAAGAAACCATTTTTATGTTCAGTGAATGCACATTCTATGTTGTGTAAACATGCTTTAAAATTACATGCCCTTCCACACTGCCGAGATCTGCATTCACTGGTGGCAAAATTGGTTAACAGGCAGTGATCCTTATTGTTTCCTATGGAAGACACATCGCCACTTGTCTGACCGGCGAGAGTCAGCCCACTTTTTTATAACATATCACCTGGTGGACGGATTGCTAGGCTTACGAGACAGAAATGGGCATTTCTCACAAATCCTTTTAACATTTGGCCCTAGATGTGTTCACCTAAATCGCAAAAGTGCATTGCTAGCTGGGTCTTGTATTCTTAGGCATAAACACACCTCTAAGTGTTTTATAGGGGTTGGAGAAACATTAATCCTGCTTGTAACTTCTTAGAAGATGTTACAAATTTCATACACAAATTAATGTCTATGTCGGCCAGCAGTGAACAACATTGTCCATGATATCATTAACCCCAGCTCAACACAGACATTAGTTTGCAGATGGAGAGACCATGTAGCAGCATACCAGGGGACATGTGGAAAGATACCCTACCTACGCATGAGTGATCATTAAAGGGACAGTCTACAATATGATTTTTATTGTTTCAAAAGATAGATAATCCCTTTATTACCCATTCCCCAGTTTTGCATAACCAACACAGTTATATTAATATACTTTTTATCTCTGTGATTACCTTTTACCTAAGCATCTTCTGACAGCCCCCTGATCACATGACTTTTTATTTATTATCTATTGAACTAGCAGTCTCCTGTTGTGAAAATCAAATACAAAAGCATGTTATTAGGAGGCTGTCAATAGAGCTTTTGAAACAGGGAGAAATTTAGAGTTTTAAATGTTATAAAGTGTGTTAATCTAACAATGTTGGTTGTGCAAAGCTGGGGAATGGGTACTTAAGGCATTATCTATCTTTTTAAACAATAACAATTTTTGTGTAGACTGTCCCAGTAAAAATAACCCTGAGGGATGAGAGTGTTACTGATACAGAGTAACAGAGGAGGTAAATTAATATAGAAAAAAATAAAGTTAAATCATGTGTGTGCGCTATTGGCCAAAAGGGGGTTAAAAAATCTTTGTGTGTATTTCTGGCGGAAATATAGTTAAATTAGCTCTGTGTTTGTTACTGGCCAAAAAAAAGGTGTTAGACACTGTATAATGTGTGTATTACTGGCATTAATGACTCAATAGCTATCATATCAGTTGGGAAAAATATACAGTTCCTAAAATGATTAAAAAAATAGTGGTGGGGTGAGAGGGTAGAAACTTCCTGTATGGCTAGGCCGGCCTTCAGCTTAAATCCTCCATGGCCGTAACGAATTGCACTGTGAAAATTTCTCCCCTTTAGGGCCAGAGTATGAGTGGCACGCTAACTATTGTGCGTAAACGATTTCAGTTTTTTTGCGGGTGTTTGCGTGCGTCGGATGTGTGTAATACAAGTTGAAAGTAAACACACTGGCTCGAGCACAAATTAATTTAACATGCGTAGGGTTAGCTCAACCTCAGAGCTCTGGTTAACTGTTATGCTCAAAAAAGTGTCGCACAAAACACATCAAAAATACATTAAAAAGTACAGTTACACTCATAATAACGCCATCTAATAAAAAAATTGTTTTATAAAAAGTTGCAATCAAAAGTTATATGGGCTCAAAGATACGAGGTGTTAGAAAAAAAGGACTGCAAAGGTCTTTAACATAGAAATACATACACACGTCTAAATATGTATATGTATGCATATATGCGATATATATATATGTGTGTGCACTTATTTGGAACATAAGGAAATATGTTTTATGTATTTATAAATAGATATTCCTATATATATATCTGTTTATGTGGGCAAGACGGTTACCTCGTTCATGGATAGAATGGCAAACCATCGATTTGCCATCCGAGAGGCCCTCAAGAAAGGCGACTCGGACCAACCTGTCGCGAGACATTTTGTATAGTTAAGCATAATGTCTCAAGCCTGTGCACCATGGTAATTGATCATGTACCTCCTCTGTCTTGGGGAGGTGACAGAGCTAACAAGTTCCTCTGCCTTGAAACCAGATGGAGCTATGCTGGACACATTAATACCCAGAGGACTAAATACTTTCTTGGACTTGGCCCATTCTACAACAGATGATTGGCCATATTATTATTATGCTTTATTTATGAAGCACCAACATATTCCGCGGCGCTGTCCATGGGTACAATTAATTTAAATAAAACAATTATATAAAACTTGTAAGAGACAGGACATTTAAAAACACATACAGGAGGAATTGAGGGCCCTATTCCCATGGGAATTTACAATCTAGAAGGGTGAACATATGGGTGAACCTGGACTTTTTCACACCGTTTCTACCATATTCTGATTGATATTGAAGAATTGATTACCATGTACCATTGTCCGAAAGTATTTATTTCTATCATTAGGAGGCCAGAATGGGTTTATGAGAAATAGTTTATTACTTTCAATATGTGCCAGTTATATGAGTATACTAAGATGTATGAGTCAATATCAGGCATATAATGTGTGGTGATTGACACTAATGGTATGCGTGGGCCTGAACAAGGGTATTTTACTATCTTTCGGCTAGATTACGAGTTTTGCGGTAAGAGCTGCTCGGTAATAACTTGCAAGTTATTGCACCGCTAACTTCCCTACAGCACTGGTATTACAAGTTTACAAAAACCTGGCATTATCAGGCAAGAAGTGAGCGTAAAGCAAAATTGAGCTCCATACCGCACTCCAATACCAGCACTGCTTAAAGCCGCGGTGAGCTGGTCTTACTTGTTCGTGCATGATTTCTCCATAGACATCAATGGGGAGAGCCGACTGAAAAAAAGTCTAACACCTGCAAAAAAGCAGCGTAAAGCTCCGTAACGCAGCCCCATTGATTCCTATGGGGAAACTAAATTTATGTTTACACCTAACACCTTAGCATGAACCTCGAGTCTAAACACCCCTAATCTTACATTTATTAACCCCTAATCTGCCGTCCCCAACATCGCCGACACCTACATTATACTTATTAACCCCTAATCTGCCGCTCCGAACATCGCCACCACCATAACAAACATATTAACCCCTAAACTGCCGCACTCCCGCATCACAAACACTAGTTAAATATTATTAACCCCTAATCTGCTGCCCCTAATATCGCCGCCACCTGCCTACATTTATTAACCCCTAATCTGCCGCCCCAACGTCACCGCCACTATACTAAATTTATTAACCCCTAAACCTAAGTCTAACCCTAATCCTAACACCCCCTACCTTAAATATAATTAAAATAAATCTAAATAAAACCGACTATCATTACCTAAATAATTCCTATTTAAAACTAAATACTTACCTATAAAATAAACCCTAAGCTAGCTACAAAATAACTAATAGTTACATTGTAGCTAGCTTAGGGTTTATGTTTATTTCACAGGCAAGTTTGTATTTATTTTAACTAGGTAAAATAGTTACTAAATAGTTATTAACTATTTACTAACTACCTAGCTAAAATAAATACAAATTTACCTGTAAAATAAAACCTAACCTGTCTTACACTAACACCTAACCTTACACTACAATTAAATAAATTACATAAATGAAATACAATTAACTAAATTACAAAAAAACAAACACTAAATTACACAAAATAAAAAAGAAATTATCAGATATTTAAACTAATTACCCCTAATCTTATAGCCCTATCAAAATAAAAAAGCCCCCCCCAAAATACCCCCCCAGCCTAAACTAAACTACCAATAGCCCTTAAAATGGCCTTTTGCGGGCATTACCCCAAAGAAATCAGCTCTTTTACCTGTAAAAAAAAAAATACAAACAACCCCGCAACAGTAAAACCCCCACCCACACAACCAACCCCCCAAATAAAATCCTAACTAAAAAAACCTAAGCTCCCCATTGCCCTGAAAAGGGCATTTGTATGGGCATTACCCTTAAAAGGGCATTTAGCTCTTTTTCAAGTGCCCAAACCCTAATCTAAAAAGAAAACCCACCCAATAAACCCTTAAAAAAAACTAACACTAACCCCCGAAGATCCACTTACAGTTTTGAAGACCGGACATCCATCCTCAACGAAGCCAGGAGAAGTCTTCATTGTAGCGTAAAACCCATAACTACTGACTTTCAGTTTACTATATGGATCTTGACGGTATTGGTAGGGGTGTGCATCTTCACTGGTCTCACGATTCGATTCGATTACAATTATCCTGTCAACGATTCGATTCCGAGATGCATCACGATTACTGCCAATGATTTTCATGAACTTGTTCTATTCCATATTTTATATATATATATGAAAGGTAGGTGACAAAACAGGCGCACAAGGCACACTTCGTGTAATATGTTCTGGTATTGAAAAATATATAGAAATGTGAAAAATCCACGCTCACCTGGTGATACCTCACAGTATGAGGTATTTAAAGAGCCTTAGTGTTAGTAAAGTCTTCCTCCTCTTGCTCCTCTGTCTCTCCACGATCCTCAGATGTCTTGAATCTTTCCCCTGTTAGTGGGGAACTTGTAGGACCAAAGTTGATGGTATTAAAGGGAGAGGGGATAGGGGAGACAGTGTGCTATTGTCATATAAACACTACTAACACGATAATGTCAAATTAACACCAGGTTTATTTATAAATCTGTTAAAACTCCTATTAATTCAATAGGCACATATAACACTATATTAGAACAGTAACTATAGAGCCATAGTCGGACCGGTAACAGGATCCTATGTGTGGACCTCACAAACCGGGTGCCGTCTAATTTGCTCTTAACACATATAAATATAGTAAGAAAATGGAGCTCTGAAGGAATATCGCTAGACCGCTGCACTGGATTCCAATTGTGCAGCAGCCTGTTCCTTATGCAGCTCCGTGTGAACTCCTGTGTGATGTGCTGACGTTTGGCGGGGGGCAGAGCCTAACGCGTTTCGTAACCAATGGGTTACTTCATCAGAGGTCTGATGTGTGTGCCTGTGTTTTACCCGACCACTAACCTCTGATGAAGTAACCCATTGGTTACAGGAGTTCACACGGAGCTGCATAAGGTCACCATGATGAGACGACGTGAGTGAGTAAAGACTAGCACTGGAGGTATATAATGCTTAGGGAGTGACAGTATAAATAAGTGATGAGAGACAGCTCCTTTTCAAACAGGGGCACAGGAAAGGGCTAGCCAAACCCCAATATCAATTTCAAAAAGGTAATTTTCCAGCCTCCAGTAGATTTTAAAAGACCTTTATTAGTTTCTTACAGGGTCCATTGTAACAACAACGACGTTTCGAACCTATACCAGGTTCTTAATCATGTTTATAGAATAGTGTGCAGGTGTGTCTTTTATACCTGTCCATTTCCTATGAGATTACACAACAGTGCCATCATGTGGTCAAAATTTAAAATTACAAGTGATAAATATAAAACTTGAGTTATTCAGCTTCTTGTACATATCAAATTGAATTTTTAAGCTAGTTATCCTCTTTTTCTTAATTTTTATATAGTTATCACATGCATAATTAAAACCAAATTTTACTATATTTACAAATAAAACCTATACACATAAGATATTGGAATCATATTAGCTACTACAGATAAATGCTACAGTTATCAATTAGAAAAATAATGACCATTCAAAATCTTTATTCAAACCTTCAGGTATCATGGTGTTTAACTTGTTAATCCAAAACATCTCCCTTCTTTTGAGCAATTGGTCTCTGTCACATCCTCTCCTGGGTCTGTCAACTTGCTCAATGACTTGAAATCTCAGTTGACTGATGTTATGACCCATGGAGAGGAAGTGACAGGAAACAGGTGCCTCTGTATTTTTATTCCTGATGTTGGATTTGTGTTCAGTGATTCTTGTTCTTACTTCCCTACTAGTTTCACCTATATAAATCCTGGCACACGGACATTTAATGAGGTATATAGAGTATGTGCTTCTACATGTTAGATATTTTTTGATTGGATACTTAGTCCCCTTAATAGGGTGGAAAAATTCTTTCCCCTTTATTATGGAGCTACAATGGCTACAATGTAGGCAAGGATAACAACCTCTATTGTCAGGTCCTATTGATGTTTGAATGCTTTTCTTTTTGCTACCAATATCTGCTCTTACTAGTAAATCTCTCAGGTTCTTGGTTTTTTTGTAAGCTACAATAGGTATATTTTTAAAATCTTCAACTTGAGGATTGCATTCTCGAAGTATGTGCCAGTGTTTGTTAATAATATGTGAAATTTTAGATCCTAATGTATTGTATTGAGTTACAAAAACCATTCTGTTTTCTTTTGTTTTATTTTTTGTATTACAATCTTCCTTATCTTTACAGTACTCTAATTGTTTTGTGATTAGTTCTTCTGGGTATCCTCTTCTTTTAAATTTTTCTGCCATTTCTTTTAATCTTATATCACATTTCTTTTTGTCAGTAACTATTCTTTTTACTCTTTTAAATTGACCTTGGGGTATGGCTTCTATTGTTTTTTTAGAGTGGAAGCTATCATATTGTAATACTTTATTTTTGTCTGTGGGTTTCACATATAGATCTGTTTTTAGGAAACCTTGTTCTTTATATACAAAAGTGTCCAAAAATGCTACTCCTGTATCTTCAATGTTAAGAGTGAATTTTAAGCCTGTGACAGATGAATTAAGGTGCTCAACAAACTGCCATAGGCTCTCAGTGTCGCCCCACCATATGCCAAATATGTCATCCACAAATCTCCACCATGCTGCACCATATTGAAGAAATAATGGATTTGAGTATACAAATTTCTCTTCTATGTGGGACATATCCACTGAATCCAATGGTAAAACTATGGTTAAAAGCAATACTGAGTCATATCACAATAAAGAAACCACAGAGGATGATTTAGTCCATAACATTTCTAATTACACCTTATCAGAAACAGAATACAAAATTTTAAATAAAGGTTTATCATATTGTGTATCCAATATGCATGATGAATTTGTCATAGAACAAGATTTAGAGAGATTTTTTAGAAAACTAAAACTCAAGGTACATTTCTCTACACTCACTAGTATGACAGAAATACCTGTTATAATGGCAAAAGACAGTATCAATAAGGACACTAAATTTAATAATCCAGGGATATATGGGATCAAAGGTAAGAGTAAATTTAACCCACCAACACAACATAGTGTAGCTACATTTGCAAAATTAGTTCAAAAAGAAGTAAAAAATTTATTAAAAAGAAACAGAAAAAGAGAATTAGTACAAATTGATAAGAAACAGCAAGAAGCCATCAATAAATGACAAAACAACAAAGAAATCATAATAAAGGAGGCAGATAAGGGCGGAGCAGTAGTGCTACTAAACAAAACAGATTATGTTAATGAAATTTTAAAACAATTAAATGACACTACAGTATATGAAGCACTAACTGGAGATCCCACAATGCAAATAAATAAAGAAATAGAACACATTACCAATATAGCAGTTAAGAATGGCATCATCACTAGTGAATTTAAAGAGTGTCTAATAGAAAAAAACCCAGTAAGACCTGTAATTTATGCTTCACCCAAAATACATAAAGACAAATTTAAACCCCCAGGCCGCCCAATAGTGGCAGGAGTAAATTCCATTTTTTCTAAAATTGCAACCTTCTTAGATAAAGTGTTACAGCCCTTCTTGTTAGAAACATCTTCTTACCTAAAAGACACCAATGATTTCCTTGAGAAACTAAAAGATATTGGACCAATTGGAGATAAATGCATCCTATATACACTAGACGTCACTAGTTTATATACTTCCATAAAGCACACCAGTGGCATTGAGGCTGTAACAAACACATTAAAAGTAAATAACAAATACACTGAGAAAGAAATACAGTTTTTGACAGACTTATTGTCTGTTATTCTATATCAAAATTACTTCCTATTCCAAGACACCTTTTATTTGCAAAAACAAGGTACTGCGATGGGCTCCAGTGTCGCCCCAACATATGCCAATATTTTTATGTCCCACATAGAAGAGAAATTTGTATACTCAAATCCATTATTTCTTCAATATGGTGCAGCATGGTGGAGATTTGTGGATGACATATTTGGCATATGGTGGGGCGACACTGAGAGCCTATGGCAGTTTGTTGAGCACCTTAATTCATCTGTCACAGGCTTAAAATTCACTCTTAACATTGAAGATACAGGAGTAGCATTTTTGGACACTTTTGTATATAAAGAACAAGGTTTCCTAAAAACAGATCTATATGTGAAACCCACAGACAAAAATAAAGTATTACAATATGATAGCTTCCACTCTAAAAAAACAATAGAAGCCATACCCCAAGGTCAATTTAAAAGAGTAAAAAGAATAGTTACTGACAAAAAGAAATGTGATATAAGATTAAAAGAAATGGCAGAAAAATTTAAAAGAAGAGGATACCCAGAAGAACTAATCACAAAACAATTAGAGTACTGTAAAGATAAGGAAGATTGTAATACAAAAAATAAAACAAAAGAAAACAGAATGGTTTTTGTAACTCAATACAATACATTAGGATCTAAAATTTCACATATTATTAACAAACACTGGCACATACTTCGAGAATGCAATCCTCAAGTTGAAGATTTTAAAAATATACCTATTGTAGCTTACAAAAAAACCAAGAACCTGAGAGATTTACTAGTAAGAGCAGATATTGGTAGCAAAAAGAAAAGCATTCAAACATCAATAGGACCTGACAATAGAGGTTGTTATCCTTGCCTACATTGTAGCCATTGTAGCTCCATAATAAAGGGGAAAGAATTTTTCCACCCTATTAAGGGGACTAAGTATCCAATCAAAAAATATCTAACATGTAGAAGCACATACTCTATATACCTCATTAAATGTCCGTGTGCCAGGATTTATATAGGTGAAACTAGTAGGGAAGTAAGAACAAGAATCACTGAACACAAATCCAACATCAGGAATAAAAATACAGAGGCACCTGTTTCCTGTCACTTCCTCTCCATGGGTCATAACATCAGTCAACTGAGATTTCAAGTCATTGAGCAAGTTGACAGACCCAGGAGAGGAGGTGACAGAGACCAATTGCTCAAAAGAAGGGAGATGTTTTGGATTAACAAGTTAAACACCATGATACCTGAAGGTTTGAATAAAGATTTTGAATGGTCATTATTTTTCTAATTGATAACTGTAGCATTTATCTGTAGTAGCTAATATGATTCCAATATCTTATGTGTATAGGTTTTATTTGTAAATATAGTAAAATTTGGTTTTAATGTTGCATGTGATAACTATATAAAAATTAAGAAAAAGAGGATAACTAGCTTAAAATTTCAATTTGATATGTACAAGAAGCTGAATAACTCAAGTTTTATATTTATCACTTGTAATTTTAAATTTTGACCACATGATGGCACTGTTGTGTAATCTCATAGGAAATGGACAGGTATAAAAGACACACCTGCACACTATTCTATAAACATGATTAAGAACCTGGTATAGGTTCGAAACGTCGTTGTTGTTACAATGGACCCTGTAAGAAACTAATAAAGGTCTTTTAAAATCTACTGGAGGCTGGAAAATTACCTTTAGGGAGTGACAGTGCCAGCAAATTTTTTAGGTTAATTTTTGTGAACTATATTGGCATTTGATAAAGGTGCTGTAATAGCACTGAAACGTTATGCCTTAACCCTTTTTGAATAAACGTTGAGTTTTATGTATTCAAGACCAGTGAGTGCCTTTTTTTCTCTTTGCAATGGATTGTCTACTATACTACTATGTACTCTGGCATTTATAAAAGTTGGGGGACAAGCACAGTCCCACAACTTTGATAAATGCCAGGGTGCATAGTAGTATAGGGACTATATATATATGGGACTATATATATATATATATATATATATATATATATATAGTCCCATATATATATATACTATATGGGACTATATATATATATATATATATATATATATATATATATATTGTACCAAAAAAACATATATATATATATATATAAAACATTCTGCTACGTGAAAAACATTGGAATGTGAAATATTCATATTTTTGTGTTGGGTTAGCGCACTTGAGAAAATGTGATTGGGTTTGCGTGCAAGGAGTAAGGTATTCATTTTCTTCTACTTTTCACGTTCTATTAACTTCTATGGTGGATTATGTTAACGCAATGGCGATATTGTAACTTCGGCTTTTTGCGCACAAGAAAAAACTTTTTACCTTCAACTAGTAATAATACACGTGGTATTCCGACGTGTGCAAGAAGGCGAAGTAGTTAGATCAGGAGCAATAAATAGAACTCCACTCGTAATCTAGCCCTTAATGTTTACCCAGGTATATATTTTACCTACAATAATGTATTAAGTGGTTTACAAATAGCTGCTTTATAAAACACATGGTACATTTTCTAGACCAGTTGTTCTTAATCTAAGTGATCTCAAGGTCCAGTAAATATTAGCCACACGTTTTCAGGGCCCAGTAGTCATACATACATACATATACAGTATCTCACAAAAGTGAGCACACCCCTCACATTTTTGTAAATATTTTATTACATCTTTTCATGTGACAACACTGAAGAAATGACACTTTGCTACAATGTAAAGTAGTGAGTGCACAGCCTGTATAACAGTGTAAATTTTCTGTCCCCTCAAAATAACTCAACACACAGCCATTAATGTCTAAACCGTTGGCAACAAGAGTACACCCCTAAGTGAAAAGGTCCAAATTGGGCCCAATTAGCCATTTTCCCTCCCCGTTTGTCATGTGACAAACCCCGTTTGTCAGCGTTACAAGGTCTCAGGTGTGAATGGGCAGCAGGTGTGTTGGTGTTATCGCTCTCACACTCTCTTATAATGGTCACTGGAAGTTCAACATGGAACCTCATTGCAAAGAACTCTCTGAGGATCTGAAAAAAAAGAAGTGTTGCTCTACATAAAGATGGCCTAGGCTATAAGAAGATTGCCAAGACCCTGAAACTGAGCTGCAGCACGGTGGGCAAGACCATACAGCGGTTTCACAGGACAGGTTCCACTCAGAACAGGCCTCGCCATGATCGACCAAAGAAGTTGAGTGCACGTGCATTTCTGCCCCTTTAAAAATTCCCCATCCATCCTCATTTGAATATGAAGACACGTCAGTATCATCAAACACTATTCATGAAGGTTTCACAGTAATCTTGTCCACAAAGAAGTAGCATTTAGTATTCTCAGTCTATCCTAAACCACAATTAAACGCCAAATAAAATTAAATACCTAAAGAGGTCTCCCAAGAAATGGGCATTCTATGTCTACTGCAAAGTGAATTTATTGCGCACACATGCACAAGAGATATCATGTGTTATGATGTTTAGATATAAATTACATATTTTGGTTTCTTCCATTCCTTTACTGCTGTTAGACAAATGTAAAATATATACCTCCTCATGCTCCTTTGCACAGAATGAGTGGAGGAATAAGTTGCTGTTATCTGTCAAACATAATAATGCTATCATAAGAAGATAGCATGACCCTTCAGGCTAGACTGAGGTTTGTAGAATAAAACTGACGAATGAAGCAATCTGTATGCTATCCTGGAATGACCTGATGTTAGGAATTATGGGTAAAATACTAATGTGCTTCCTTTAGAAAGATGACAGCTTTACATGTTTATGCACAGAAAGGGAACAAAATGCATTTAGTTAATCTGCTTGTGCAATTGTGCAACTAATGCTGAATTACTTTTAACACACAGCTGCAGTTCTTCCGTTTCTACTGTGCACAAGATCCTAAAAAAACATAGCTGGATTATATTTTATTACTTGTGCTTGCTAAACTATTATTGATTTTACAGTAATGTACATACAATATATAACATGATTTTTAATTAAATTATACATTTACATTCCCCAGCCCCAATCATTTCAGATACCCAAAGGAGGGAGACTTTCATCAGTCAGGTTATTTTACCCTTATTGCTGATACTCATATGGCATATCCTGCAGTACATGATTTTAATGTATTGATCTATGTATATTTAATATGTGGTCAATAAAATTCCTGTTCTGGCACCAGGGCCGCCATCAGGGGGTAAATCGGGTGACTCCTGTCAGTGGGCCAGGGGGGCTTATGAGGCAAGCACAACTATTATTTTAAAAGAAACATTTTGGCAGCCACCAGAGGGCGCTACAGCAGAGTGCTATTGAGTGTGGGAAATGTCATTACAAGGAGTAAAGTATTAGCATTTGAGAGGATTTCTGAGTGTGCACTAAACCACTATGCACAGTGTGAGACAGACTTGGCACTTCAGTTTATACTGAGTAAAATACGACCATGTGATCACAAAATAATTAAATATGAATATTGCGAACATGCAATAGAGTTTTCAGTATAATGGAAATATGGATATTGTGATTGCAATTGTGCGTTCCCAATATAATGTAAATGTAAATATTGAGAATGCGCAATCGCAATCTTAAAATAAGTAAAAAAACACGACCACAAACAGACAGGGGCCCTATGTTAAGTAGTCCACTACTGGTGTTTTGTTTCAGCTTTGATTTATAGTTATCCACAGTACAATCACTGGGTAGCTGTTCGTGGAGCAAATAAGTCTGAGGTGATCACAAAAAGTTAAGAACTTTCTTATTATTTTATCACAAACATATTTGGTTAAATGGTTACTAATATTCAATTCAATTTATAGAAAGGTCAACACTGAAATGTGCCTGAGTGCATTTAAATTTCAAATGGAAGCATTTTTACAATATACTTCCATTAGCAAAAATACTTCTAGTAATTACTGTTTTTCTGCGGCATACGCATATATCCTTTGAGGGCCCGAACACCAATATTAAAACACCAAATCTTCTCAAACAGTCATCAGTGGCTTGTTTGACACAGGTTATGCCTTCACAGACGCAATAGAAAGCTTTCTGATCAGGTGCATGGGCACTTTAAGGATATGTGCGTATGCTTCAGGAAAAACAGTAATAACTTTTACTAGAAGCATTTTTTCGAATGGAAGTATATGGCAAAAATGCTTCTATTTCAATTTGTAATGCACCCTCACATATTTTAATTTAGACCTTTATATCCCTGTATTTTTTACATATTTGATTTCAGAAGTATGAGCTTAAAGGGACACTGTACCCAATTTTTTTATTTTGTAATTCAGAAAGAGCATGCAATTTTAAGCAACTTTCTAATTTACTCCTATTATCAATTTTTCTTCGTTCTCTTGCTATCATTATTTGAAAAAGAAGGCATCTAAGCTTTTTTTTGGTTTCAGTACTCTGGACAGCAATTTTTTATTGGTGGATGAATTTATCCACCAATCAGCAAGGACAACCCAGGTTGTTCACCAAAAATGGGCCGGCATCTAAGCTTACATTCTTGCATTTCAAATAAAGATACCAAGAGAATGAAGAAAATTTGATAATAGGAGTAAATTAGAAAGTTGCTTAAAATTTCATTCTCAATCTGAATCACGAAAGAAAAATTTTGGGTACAGTGTCCCTTTAATTTACAATGAAACTTTGTTATGTTGGAATTTAATAATTTACATTGGCTCAAGCTAAAATTTTGCTGTAGTTATAGTTTCTGGAGTTGGTGGATTAAAATCCCCCTGGACTGATTCAACTGGGGCGATGACAAGTCCTGCTCTCACGCAATTGGTTGGCAGATACTTGTGTTATTCTAAATATGGAGAATGAATACCCCCACAATTTGAAATTTCAGGAGGACAGATTCACTACTTGTAAACCTTGTCTGTCCAGTTAATTATAAATCAACCCTTAAAGGGACATGAAACCCAAATTTTTTCTTTCACGATTTAGAAAGAGCATACAATTATAAACAACTTACTAATTTACTTCTATTATCTATTTTGCTTCATTCTCTTGATATTGTTTGCTGAAAAACATATCTAGATATGCTTAGTAGCTGCTGATTGGTAGCTGCACATAGATGCCTCCTGTGATTGGTTCAAATTGTGCATTGCTATTTCTTCATTAAAGTATATCTAAAGAATAAAGCAAATTAGGTAATAGAAGTAAATTGGAATGTTGTTTAAAATTGTAGTCTCTACCTTAATCATAAAAGAAAATGTTTGGGTATAGTGTCCCTTTAAGTAACCAATTTATTCTTTATTTTTCCTTTAATTTGAAGGATATTATTTGGTTGTGTCTTTATTTTATGATTGTCTTATAACACAGTCGGCTAGATTACGAGTTGTGCGTTAAGGTAAAAAAGCAGCGTTAACAGGTCCTAATGCTGCTTTTTTACGCCCGCTGCTATTACGAGTCTTGCAAGTATAGGTGTACTGCACACTTTTTTGGCCTTAACGCAAAGCAACTTACATAAATTTCGTAAAGGCTTTTTTCTATGGGAATTCCATAGCGCCGGTATTACGAGTCTGCCTGGGAGGCCAAAAAGTGAGCGGTGCACCCTCTACCGCCAAGATTCCTAACGCATTTTAAACTCAGTAATTATGAGTTTTACGCTACAAATCTGTAGCATAAAACTCATAACTAAAGTGTTAAAAAGTACACTAACACCCATAAACTACCTATTAACCCCTAAACCGAGGCCCTCCTGCATCACAAACACTATAATAAAATGTTTAACCCCTAATTTGCCGCTCCGGACATCGCCGCCACTAGAATAAACATATTAACCCCTAAACCGCCGCACTCCTGCCTCGCAAACACTAGTTAAATATTATTAACCCCTAATCTGCCGTCCCTAACATCGCCGCCACCTACCTACATTTATTAACCCCTAATCTGCCGCTCCCAACGTCGCCGCCACTATATTATATTTATTAACCCCTAAATCTAAGTCTAACCCTAACCCTAACACCCCCTAACTTAAATATAATTAAAATAAATATAAAGAAAAATTCCTATCATTAACTAAATAATTTCTTTTTAAAACTAAATACTTACCTATAAAATAAACCCTAAGCTAGCTTAGGGTTTATTTTTATTTTACAGGCAACTTTGTATTTATTTTAACTAGGTAGAATAGTTAGTAAATAGTTAATAACTATTTAATAACTACCTAGCTAAAATAAATACAAATTGACCTGTAAAATAAAACCTAACCTATGTTACAATAACACCTAACACTACACTACAATGAAATAAATTCCCTACGTTAAATACAATTAAATAAATTAAATAAAATTAGCTAAATTACAAACCCCCCCCACTAAATTACAGAAAATAAAAAACAAATTACAAGATCTTTAAACTAATTACACCTAATCTAATAGCCCTATCAAAATAAAAAAGCCCCCCCCCCAAAAAAAAACAAAAAAACTAAACTACCAATAACCCTTAAAAGGGCCTTTTGTGGGGCATTGCCCCAAATAAATCAGCTCTTTTACCTGTAAAAAAATATACAAACAACCCCCCCACCACCCACACAACCAACCCCCCCCCAAATAAAAGCCTAACTAAAAAAACCTAAGCTCCCCATTGCCCTGAAAAGGGCATTTGGATGGGCATTGCCCTTAAAAGGGCATTTAGCTCTATTGCTACCCAAAGCCCTAACCTAAAAATAAAACCCACCCTTAAAAAATCCTAACACTAACCCCCGAAGATTCACTTACTGGGAGAAGTCTTCATCCAAGCGGCAAGATGTCCTCAACGAAGCTGGCAGAAGTGGTCCTCCAGACGGGCAGAAGATGTCCTCCAGACGGGCAGAAGTCTTCATCCAGATGGCATCTTCTATCTTCATTCATCCGGCGTGGAGTGGCTTCATCTTCAAGACATCCGGCGCGGAGCATCCTCTTCCAATGACGTCTTCTTGATGAATAAAGGTACCTTTAAATGACGTCATCTAAGATGGCGTCCCTTAGATTCCGATTGGCTGATAGAATTCTATCAGCCAATCGGAATCTAAGGGACGCCATCTTGGATGACGTCACTTAAAGGTACCGTCATTCCAGAAGAAGACGTCGTTGGAAGATGATGCGTAGGGCATTGGGCAGCAATAGAGCTAAATGCCCTTTTAAGGGCAATGCCCATCCAAATGCCCTTTTCAGGGCAATGGGGAGCTTAGGTTTTTTTAGTTAGGCTTTTATTTGGGGGGTTGGTTGTGTGGGTGGTGGGTTTTACTGTTGGGGGGGTTGTTTGTATTTTATTTTTTACAGATAAAAGAGCTGATTTATTTGGGGCAATGCCCCGCAAAAGGCCCTTTTAATGGCTATTGGTAGTTTAGTTTAGGCTAGGGTTTTTTTTTATTTTGGGGGGGCTTTTTTTATTTTGATAGGGCTATTAGATTAGGTGTAATTAGTTTAAAGATCTTGTAATTTGTTTTTTATTTTCTGTAATTTAGTGTTTGTTTGTTTTTATAATTTAACTAATTTTATTTAATTTATTTAAATGTATGTAATGTAGGGAATTTATTTAATTGTAGTTAGTGTTATTGTAACATAGGTTAGGTTTTATTTTACAGGTCAATTTGTATTTATTTTAGCTAGGTAGTTATTAAATAGTTAATAACTATTTACTAACTATTCTACATAGTTAAAATAAATACAAACTTGCCTGTAAAATAAAAACAAACCCTAAGCTAGCTACAATGTAACTATTAGTTATATCGTAGCTAGTTTAGGGTTTATTTTATAGGTAAGCATTTAGTTTTAAATAGGAATAATTTAGGTACTGATAGGAATTTTATTTAGATTTATTTAAATTATATTTAAGTTAGGGGGTGTTAGGGTTAGGGATAGACTTAGATTAAGGGATTAATAAATTTAATAAAGTGGCAGCGACGTTGGGGGCGGCAGATTAGGGGTTAATAAGTGTAGGTAGGTTGCGGCAACATTGGGGGCGGGAGATTAGGGGTTAATAAATATAATGTAGGTGTCTGTGATGTTGGGGGCAGCAGATTAGGGGTTAATAAGTATAATGTAGATGGCGGCAATGTCCGGAGCGGCAGAGTAGGGGTTAATAAGTATAATGTAGGTGTCGGCGATGTCGGGGGCGGCAGATTAGTGGTTAATTAGTGTAAGATTAGGGGTGTTTAGACTCGGGGTTCATGTTAGGGTGTTAGGTGTAAACATAAATTTAGTTTCCGCATAGGAATCAATGGGGCTGCGTTACTGAGTTTTACGCTGCTTTTTTGCAGGTGTTAGACTTTTTCTCAGCCGGCTCTCCCCATTGATGTCTATGGGGAAATCCTGCACGAGCACGTACAACCAGCTCACCGCTCACTTAAGCAGCGCTGGTATTAGTGTGGAGCGCAATTTTGCTCTACGCTCACTTCTTGCCTGTTAACGCTGGGTTGATAAAAACCTGTAATACCAGCGCTGCAGGTAAGTGAGCAGTGAGAATAAACAATACGGAGCTTGATAAATATGCCCCAAGGTGTTACATATCCTGTAGATTAATAACATTACACTAAATGTTACAGATTATAAAATACAGACATGATTTAAAAGTGATGTCAGAGCCTGCTTTTAATAAATATTAACAGACAAGTCAGAGTCACATATCCTGTTTATCAAAATAAACAATTTACATCAAACAAACACATTTCAAATGTGTAAGTAGTTAGAAACATATGTACCACAAACCTACAGATAAATGTTTACTAAAAACATATACATTGACCAAAAGATAAATATGCTAAAACACTGTGTGATGTAAATGGGGAGAGTCAGGAGTGAAGTTTGGGATAAGGGAAGTGGGGGCCAATTAAAAGCAATGGAAGCAAAAACTGTGTCCTGTCGCCTTTGGATGGATTGTATGTTGTTTATTGTTTAGATATTGCATTTTCCTACATTAAAACAATGCAGCAGGGTGTATGTCTTATATAATAAATGTTGATGTCAGTAAGATTGTGAGACGTTTTGTTATTCTTTAAGATACATTGTAACGTAAAATTTTCTCCCCTTTAATATTTTTCCAAAGATCAATTTTACCTGGGATGTATTATATTGTTTATAAATAGCTCCTTCATTTTGTCATTTGATATAGCTGATTTTGCCTGTTAAAACCACTACCTATACTTAAAATATAAAACAAGAGATTGGGGCGCACACTAAAATAAAAATCATAGTCCAAATCAGTAGGGACCTCAAACGGAACTGATCGGCTTCCACTCCTCATAGAGACAGGTATGTTGAGCCCAAATTTAAAAAATAGCAAATGAGATGAGTGCCTCATGGTGCAGTATTACACTCCAACATAAAAATAATTAAGAGTATACAGTTCCACTCACGCGTTAGAAAGTGACCAGATCCTTAGAGTCGTCTGGTGGGCTCACCTCCCGTCTCAGGATACAGACTGGAACCCAGCTCCATCAAGTTTAAAGGCACAGTTTACACCTTAATCATCTAAGTCATACCTTAGATTAAGCTGCAAATATCCTCTTTCACCCTTTCTTTATAATGCAGCAGGAACGGTAAAAAAATATTTTAAAATGAATATTGTTTCTGGCCACTTTGAAATGACTGAGATACAGGTTTCTAAGCAGCATGCCCCCTTTCCCTATACTTTGTATTGACAATTTTAAATAAAGTTGCGCGGTGACGTCATCATTGCGCATGATGTCACTGCACATAACGGGAAGCCCCGGCAATGCCTGTCACTATACAGGCCCGATCGCCAGGGTAGGAGCGGGTGGGGGCCCCCAGATTGCAAAAAAGGTAGTTGAGTGCTAATGATGGCTCTGAGCCGTCATTAGCACTCAAGTAATATAGAAAAGGTGCAGGAAGCTATTTGCAGCTTAATCTAAGGTAAGACTTTAAGGTGACTAAAGTGTAGACCGAACCAACTTCTCAATAGACACAGCAAGCGGCTAGGCAAAGAAACTCGCAACAAATGTGGAGCAGGTTAAAAAGTAAAGCAAATGCTTTAATTAAAACAAAGAGACGTGTTTCTCGGCTACAAATCATTTACACACTGCTCCCCGTTTAAACATTTACCCAAACAATGACAGTATATTTCCAGTGTTAACAGTAACTGTATCATTTGCCTTGAATGGTGGGATACAAACCTACTGTCGTCCATGCATGCCATGATACAGGGACTAAATATGTGATCAGATACAAAAAACATTGTACATATAGAATATATATAGATGTATATAAATAGTCACCTCGTATAATATGCTATACATAAACCAATAAAAACCATTAAATATGAAAGACACACCTCACTAGGGTGGACTAAATAAATCTAACGTAGGCAGGTATAGTAGGTATTTTAGAAACCCCACCCCCATTCAAGGCAAATCATACTCACTTTGCACACAATACAGGATATCCAGATAAAAACAACCCATACCTACATTGTGTACATTTGTGAAGATCGCAATAATTTCTCATCTCTCAACTGGACACAACAGGAAAAATAAAATACTATGGGCCAGATTACAAGTGGAGCGTTATTTAATGCTCCCACTCTCGCGCTTTCTCCACTAGAAGTAAGCTTTTTGCGCATATCGGGTAGCGCTCAAATTACAAGTTGAAAGTAAACAGATCCCTTGTCAATACGGCTGATGATCGCTCAAAACAATATATTAAAAGGTGGAACACGTAGATAATTTGGATGTCTGGGATGGACTAAACCTATCACAGGGCATCCATACGTGCTGCCCTAGCCACTGCTGAAAGTCATCAGCCAGTGGCTAGACAATTTTTGTATGCTAAACATACTGTGGCCGATTTGCGATATGTGATCATTGATCACGTCCCTCCCTTACTGAGAGGGGTAATAGGGCCAAATTGTTGTTCCAAAAAGAGACCAGGTGGATTTACACCTAGGATACTTTAATACCTAGAGGCCTTAATACCCATTTTGATATGCAATGTTTCTTGTAATGATCCTGTTTGTACATATTTTACACTTAATAGTATATTGTGTAGTACAGCTAGCCATAGATTCATACTAATCTGATAGTCATACTCTGAGGCTGTCAAATATTAGATTATACAGGGATGATTAAGATTGTATTCATCTTTTTGACATCTTTTTGACATATTCCCAGCTAGTTAAAGCAATTTTTGCGGTAGGTAGGTTCCATTTGTCTCCCTGGTCAAATTAATTATGTCCTGTTACAGGGTATGGATTTCATAATTACACTTGATATTCATTACTTGCATGTTTTTTTGTAAGTAACATCTTACTTATTCCCCTCATTAGTTAAGATGTAATATTTATTTGTAGCCAATTATTGTTTTTGCTAGTTTTGTTACATATTGTGAAGACGAGTTATTTATCACATATATTAGGGCTACTTAGGTTACATGTTTGTTTATATGAATATTGTTACATTGTAATTTCAGGCATTTTCCATGTAAAACTTTGCTTTTAGTTGTTTGTCCCAATGCAGCCACTGTAGTTATCTCTGAGCATGCTCAGTTGCGCAGATGAGAAGCTGCAGGTGTTTAGCATTCACAGTACATTGTGGAGGGTATTTAAGGGGAGTAGTTTGCACTATATTTGTTATCTGTCTGAGGAAGGGGCTAACTACTCCGAAACGTCATAGTTCAATTAAAGAAGTTTGTGTTTTCACAACGTAGAGTGCGGGACCTGTTTATTTCATATATATATATATATATATATATATATATATATATATACTGTGCCAAACAGACTGAAGAGGTACTACAAACTGATTGCAAATAAAAAAAAACTTGTGTGCACTCACAGCCTTCAAGTATATTCTGCTGCTTTAGTTTTTTTTAATTACGGCAGAAATCAGCCTACAGGTTTTGGGCAAGAAGGGCAATAGTTGCAAATTAAAAATGCCAAACTAGAAAAGTTTGTAGTAGTGTTCTATAAAAATGATCATTATTCCATGTCATTTACTATGCTCATCTTCTTTATATGCAATCTGCCTACAAAACTAAATTTTCATGCTGAAACAAAATCAGTGTGAAAATACTGGCCAACACATAAAAATGCACTAAATGTTCCAGTTAAACAATTGATAGAGCAGAGAACGCTATCAATTTTGCAGGCCCAGCACTCAGAATAGTACACAATCTGGTATAGAAAGTGAATGGTAGAACAGAATTACCAAAGATTGCGGCCGACATCTCTTCAGCACTATACTTTCAGTTGTAAAATTATACGTTTTTTTTTTAGCACAGCTAGAGGCCTGAACTAAACTGTTATGGTTAGAATTAAAGTATGTCAAAATGATTAAAATATTAAAAAAGTATTACACCCAGTTACCTGTCTACAGCATATCTACGTACCCTGCCTGCTATAACAGAGTAACCTGTCTACAGCATATCTACGTACCCTGTCTGCTATAACAGTTACCTGTCTACAGCATATCTACGTACCCTGCCTGCTATAACAGAGTAACCTGTCTACAGCATATCTACGTACCCTGTCTGCTATAACAGTTACCTGTCTACAGCATATCTACGTACCCTGCCTGCTATAACAGAGTAACCTGTCTACAGCATATCTACGTACCCTGCCTGCTATAACAGAGTAACCTGTCTACAGCATATCTACGTATCCTGTCAGCCATCGTATCCTGCCTGCTATAACAGTTACCTGTCTACAACATATCTACGTACCCTGCCAGCCATTGCAGAGTTACAGCATATCTACGTATCCTGCCTGCTATAACAGTTACCTGTCTACAGCATATCTACGTACCCTGCCTGCTATTGCAAAGTTACCTGTCTACAGCATAGCTACAAACCCTACCTGCTTTTGCAAAGTTACCAATCTAGGGCAAGATTACATATGCGGCGTTGCCCGCAAAAGCCGGCAAAGTCGTTTTTTTAAGCGGTTTTGATATCACATATACAGCGGCACGTATATTTAACCCGTCGGCTACAATTTTTACTCCCATAAACTAACATAGAACCGCATTGCAAATCGGTATCACATATTCAGCGCAAGGACTTACGAGGAGAAAATTGAGAAGTTTTACTTGCCACACATAGGCAGGCACAGCAAGCCTTGCGCTGAGTATGTGAGCACCGTAACTACGTGAAAATATTAACTAATACTTAACGCATGCGCAACATCTATCTACCTCCTGAAAATAACTAACACCTAAGACATGCGCAATACCTATCTACCTGTCAACCGCAATCCCCCACCGTAATAATTAATAAAGTATATTAACCCCCTAATCTGCCATTAACCCACATCGCAATAAACCTAATAAAGTATATTAACCCCTAATCAGCCATTAACCCACATTGCAATAAACCTAATAAAGTATATTAACCCCTAATCCACCATTAACGCATATGGCAATAAACCTAATAAAGTATATGAACTCCTAATCCGCCATTAACCCTGTTCAAATCAGCCAATAGGATTTCAGTAGCTCTCATCCTATTAGCTGATTTGAATTTGAAGTTTCAAATCAGCCAATAGGAATGCAAGTAACACCATTTTTAAACGGGTACCTTGAATTCACTATTCAGACTGTACGGCGGTGATCGTACAAAGAAGATCCTCCAAGCTCCATGGCTCCACGGTCGCCGGTCCTGCCCCACGCTCATCTCCGCTCCGCGTCTGCTTTGTCCTGGATGAAGAAGGAAGAGGTCCCCACTTGGAAGAAGATGTCGGCCGCTTGGAAGAGGACTTCACCGCCTGGAACAGGACCTTCTGCGCCGGACTTTAGAAACGGTGAGTACCTATTTGGGGGGATAGACTTAGGCTTTTTTTTATTTTTTTGGTCTTTTTTTTTTTTAGATTAGGGATTTCTGGACACTCTTAAAAGAGCTCAATGCCCCTTTAAGGGCAGTAAAATAGCTAAATGCAGAGAAAAAATGTGTGTTTTTCTCTGTGGTGGCAACTTTTTAGCTTTTTATATATATCGGAGACGTCCGATTTTATAGAATTTAAACTTGTTCTTAGCATTTATTTATGAAGCTACTTGACAATTTTTATTTGACTAAACTGGCATAGCCATTTTCTTTCATTTTCGTTTATTGGCTTTCTGTATATGTCCTTTTTAATTTCTCACATGCACCTTTAGCTTAAGTGCTCCTATATATATTTTCTGTCTGGTTTTCTATTTTTGCCTATTGTGAGGGTTTTTTAGGAGTTTGGTGATTCACTCAGCGCACACTACTTTACATATGTGTTTCAATAGAATGCAAGCTCAATCAATCAACCAATAGAATGCAAGCTCAATCAATGGGGCTGCATTACAGAGCTTTACGCTCCTTTGTTGCAGGTGTTAGGCTTTTTTTTCAGCTGGCTCTCCCCATTGATGTCTATGGGGAAAGCTGCAATATAACTAATAGTTACATTGTAGCTATCTTAGGGTTTATTTTTATTTTACAATCAACTTTGTATTTATTTTAACTAGGTACAATAGTTAAAAATTTAATAGTTAGTAAATAAGTACAATTTTACCTGTAAAATAAACCCTAACCTAAGTTACAATTACACCTAACACTACACTATAATTAAATTAATTACCTAAACTAACTACAATTAATTACAATTAAATTAAATTAAATAAACTACGAAAAAAAATAAACACTAAATTACAGAAAATAATAAAATAATTAAAAAAAATTTAAGCAAATTACACCTAATCTAATCCCCTAATAAAATAAAAAGCCCCCCAAAATAAAAAAAAAATCCCTACCCTACACTAAATTAAAAATAGCCCTTAAAAGGGCCTTTTGCGGGGCATTGCCCCAAAGTAATCAGCTCTTTTACCTGTTAAAAAAAGACAATACCCCCCACAACATTACAACCCACCACCCACACACCCAACCCTACTCTAAAACCCACCCAATCCCCCCTTAATAAAACCTAACACTAACCCCTTGAAGATCACCCTACCTTGAGACGTCTTCACCCAACTGGGCAGAAGTGGTCCTCCAGACAGCCAGAGGTCTTCATTCGATCCGGGCAGAAGAGGACATCCAGACGGGCAGAAGTCTTCATCCGATCCGGGCAGAAGAGGACCTCCAGATGGGCAGAAGTCTTCATCCAGGCAGCATCTTCTATCTTCATCCATCCGGAGCGGAGCGGGTCCATCTTCAAGCCATCTGACGCGGAGCATCCTCTTCCATCCGACGAGTAACACTAAATGACGGTACCTTTAAGTGACGTCATCCAAGATGTCGTCCCTTCAATTCTGATTGGCTGATAGAATTCCATCAGCCAATCGGAATTAAGGTAGAAAAAAATCCTATTGGCTGATCCAATCAGCCAATAGGATTGAGCTTGCATTCTATTGGCTGTTCCAATCAGCCAATAGAATGCGAGCTCAATCCTATTGGCTGATTGGATCAGCCAATAGGATTGAACTTCAATCCTATTGGCTGATTGTATCAGCCAATAGGATTTTTTTCTACCTTAATTCTGATTGGCTGATACAATTCTATCAGCCTATCGGATTTGAAGGGACGCCATCTTGGATGACGTCACTTAAAGGTACCGTCATTTTAGTGTTAGTCGTCGAATGGAAGAGGATGCTCCGCATTGGATGGCTTGAAGATGGACCCGCTCTGCTCTGGATGGATAAAGATAGAATATGCCGTCTGGATGAAGACTTCTGCCCGTCTGGAGGTCCTCTTCTGCCCGGATCAGATGAAGACTTCTGGCCGTCTGGAGGACCACTTCTGCCCGGTTGGCTGAAGACGTCTCAAGGTAGGGTGATCTTCAAGGCGTTAGTATTAGGTTTTATTAAGGGGGGATTGGGTGGGTTTTAGAGTAGGGTTGGGTGTTTGGGTGGTGAGTTGTAATGTTGGGGGGGTATTGTCTTTTTTTTACAGGTAAAAGAGCTAACTACTGTGGGGCAATGCCCCGCAAAAGGCCCTTTTAAGGGCTATTTGTAATTTAGTGTTTATTTTCGGGGGCTTTTTTATTTTATTAGGGGGGATTATATTAGGTGTAATTAGTTTTAATCATGCACGAGCACATTTTGCCAGGTCACCGCTACCGTAAGCAGCGCTGGTATTGAGGTGAGATGTGGAGCTAAATTGTGCACTACGCTCACCTTTTTGCGGCTAATGCCGGGTTTAAAAAAAAAAAACGTAATACCAGCGTTACTTTAGGTGAGCGGTGAGGGAAAACTGTGCGTTAGCCATGCACACCATTACCGACAAAAACTCGTAATCTAGCCGATTGTATTTTAGGCATGGATTCTCAGTTCCTGTTATGTGTTACTGACAAAAAACACCTCAATATGTGTTCAACAACATCTCCTGAATACAGTGATACCACCCATGAATAAGTTTGTCGGGTTCTCAGGGGGCTAAAAGGCCTTATTTTTAGGGTTCGCATTCCAGTTTTCCAACTTGGAATTTTCACATCTGTCATCATGCACCCATGTCCTATTTGGGACATTTCTGAAGCCGGCCAATGTAATTTACCCCCATCAAACTGTATATTTTTGAAAAGTAGACACCCTTGAGTATTTGAAATGCTGGTATTTTAACACATTCCATGCACTAATTCAACCACCAGTCTTTGTCAAACTTTTGGGTAGTAATTTTTTTTTAGTTATTTTTCACACACATTGTATTTTAGGCATGGATTCTCAGCTACTGTTATGTCTTACTGACAAACAACACCTCAATATGTGTTCAACAACAACTCTCACAAACAGGTCTGAGACAACGCAAAGGCAAAGCATACTGAACAGAGGCCCTTTAAATAATAAGTGATGACATCACAATTCTGAGACTGCATCCTGTCTCACACAGATGATGCACACCAGTCTGGTCATAAAAGGAAGTGCAGGAAATGAGCAGCATCCCCCACAATGCACCATAGTCAGCAAGAGAGGTGAGTAAAATGGCTGCCAGCAGCACATGGCAAACAAAACAAGGAAAAAACCCTGACAGTACCCTCCCCTCAACGACCCCTCCCCCGCAGGAGGACAAAAGGATTATTGGGGAAACGGGCATGGAAGGCACGGAGGAGGGCGGGAGCATGAACATCAGAGGAGGGAACCCAAGAACGCTCCTCCGGACCGTAGCCCCTCCAGTGAACCAAATACTGTACACGGCCCCTGGACATACGAGAGTCAATAATGCTGCGGACCTCATACTGCTCATGGTTACAACAAAGATAGGATGGGGACGAGGCAACACAGTGGTAAACCGATTACAAACCAATGGTTTCAAGAGGGAGACATGAAAAACATTGGAGATGTGCATTGCAGGAGGAAGGACAAGAGCGTAGGCCACAGGATTGACCCGTCGGAGTATTCGAAAAAGACCAACATAACGGGGAGCCAGTTTATTGGAAGGCACATGAAGGTTCAAGTTGCGGGAGGACAGCCAAACTCTCTCACCAACCTGGTAGGAAGGCGTGGGCAGACCCCTACGATCAGCCTGGAACTTTTGGCGCTGCATAGAACGATGAAGGCAATTCTGAATCTGCACCCACGTGGAACAGAGTTGCCGAAGATGCACCTCCAAAGCCAGAATACCCTGAGACATGAATGAATCGGGCAACAAGGATGGTTGAAACAAGGGGATAACTTGGTGGAAGCATTAATAGCACTATTACGAGCAAACTCTGCCCAAGATAACAGTTCAGACCAATTATTGTGGTGATCTGAAACATAGCAATGGAGGAACTGTTACAGAGCTTGATTAGACCTTTCCACAGCCCCATTGGATTGAGGGTGATATGCCGAGGAGAAGGAAAGCTGGATCCCCATTTGAGCACAAAAGGAACGCCAAAATCTGGAGACAAACTGGCTACCCCGGTCCAACACTATCTCCTTGGGTAACCCATGTAAACGGAAGACCTCCCGGGCAAAAATTGAAGCAAGCTCCTGAGCGATAGGCAACTTCATCAAGGGAATGCAATGTGACATTTTAGAAAAACGGTCAACCACCATAAGGATAACAGTATTGCCATTGAAAACAGGGAGCTTGACAATGAAGTCCATGGAAAGATGTGTCCAAGGACGCTCACCATTAGCAATAGGTTGAAGAAGACCCACAGGAAGACATCGAGGAGTCTTATTCTGTGCACAAACTGAGCAGGAGGCAACATACGCAGCAACATCAGAACGAAGACCTGGCCATCAGAATTGTCGAGTGACAGACCAAATCATTTGGTTCTTGCCTGGGTGACCTGCGGCTTTAGGATAGTGGTAAGTGTGCAAAAGTTTAGTTTGAATATTCTCAGGAAGAAAACACTTACCACTAGGTTTCTCAGGAGGTGCATGGGTTTGTGCAGCCAGGATCTCCTCCCCCAAGGGAGAAGTCAAATTAGTACGTATGGTAGCCAAAATATGGTCAGGAGGTATAACAGGCATAGGTACAGACTCCTCCTTGGACAGAGGCGAAAATTGTCGAGTGAGTGCATCAGCCCTAACATTCTTACTACCAGGCAGGTAGGAGACCACATAATTAAACCGAGACAAAAATAGCGCCCATCTGGCCTGACGGGGCGACAAATGTTTTGCTTCAGATAGATAAGTTAAATTCTTGTGGTCAGTAAGAATGAGCACTGGCATGCTAGTACCCTCAAGAAGATGCCTCCATTCCTTGAGTGCCAAAATTATAGCCAGTAATTACCTGTCGCCAATTTTATAACTGCACTCCGCTGGAGAAAATTTCTTAGAGAAGAAACCACACGGATAAAAGGAACCGTCAGGCATAGGACGTTGAGACAAAAGGGCACCTACTCCAGTCTCAGACGCATCAACCTCAAGAACGAAAGGCAGGACAGGGTTAGGATGAGCCAGAACTGGAGCGGCAGCAAAGGCAGTCTTAAGACTATCAAAGGCCTTAATGGCAGTAGGTGACCAATGGAGTGGATCATTCTCTTTACGGGTCATGTCTGTGATAGGTTTGACCAAGGAAGAAAAGTTTGTAATAAACTTTCTATAGTAATTGGCGAACCCCAAAAAACGTTGAATAGACCGAAGACCAACTGGGCGAGGCCACTGCCGAACTGCAGATAACTTGTCAGGATCCATGGAGAACCCTGCAACGGAGATAACATAACCTAGGAAGTTGGAACTCACATTTCTCGAGTTTATAAAACAGGCCGTTCTCACGTAGTCTCTGAAGAACCCGTGTAACATCATAACTATGAGCCTCAAGTGTGGGTGAGTGTATGAGGATGTCATCTAAGTACACCACAACACACTGTTGCAACATATCTCGTAGGACATCATTCATAAATTCCTGGAAAACAGCAGGAGCATTACATAGGCCAAAGGGCATTACAAGATACTCATAATGCCTGCTCCTGGTGTTAAATGCTGTTCCATTCGTGGCCCTCCTTGATCCTAACGAGATTGTACGCTCCTCTCAAATCAAGTTTAGTAAAGACCGTAGCTCCCTTGAGGCGGTCAAAGAGTTCCGTAATGAGCGGAATAGGGTAAGCATTCTTAATGGTAAGACGATTAAGACCCCTATAATCGATGCATGGTCTTAACTCGCCACCCTTTTTCTTCACAAAGAAGAAGCCAGCCCCTGCAGGAGAGCAGGATTTGCGGATGATCCCCCACGACAGAGCATCGGCAACATACTCCTCCATTGCACAATTCTCTGCAACAGACAGAGGGTAAACCCTGGCCCCGAGGAGGAATGGCTCCGGGTTGCAGGTCTATGGCACAATCGTAAGACCAGTAAGGAGGCAACGTACCCGCACGCACCTTGTCAAAAACGTCTAGGAACTCTCTGTACTCCTCTGGCAATTGAGATACCGCAGAAGTGCACAAGACTTTAACTGGTTTCCGAAGACAAGTGGAAATACATTGCAGGGACCACGACAAAATTTCGGACCTGTGCCAGTCAAGACTGGGATTGTGCTTTTGGAGCCAGGGATAACCCAGAACAACCGAAAAATGCAGAGAGTTTATCACCTGGAACTGGAGGGTTTCAAAATGGAGAGCCCCAACAGCCATGGACAACGTAGCAGTTTCGTGAGTAACGAGTGCGGGCTGAAGGGGCCTGCCATCCATGGCCTCAATAGCAAGCGGAACGGACCAAGGCAAAACAGGAATGGAGTGCTTTGATACAAAAGCACTGTCAATGAAATAGCCCGCAGCACTGGAGTCAACAAGAGCCTGGGTGACTATGGAGGAGTCCACCCAGGAAAGGACAACCATGACCAAAGGTTTCTCCGTAAGCAGTTCCGGGGATGAGAATAAACCACCTAAGGTCTGCCCAGGATCTCAAAGTAAATGCCCACCTGGTTCAAAAACCCTCTGCACTGAACAGGATCACCTCCATATCGCTGAGGTAGAGGTGCAGAACCGGACATGCTCCTGGTAGGACAAGGTGCAGCAGCGGAAACAGGAGCAACCATAACTTGTGGGACACTTTGGTCCAAATGTGCAGTGTGAGTCAGCAGGGTTTGCAGGGCTAGTGCAAATTGATCCAAGCGGTGATCCTGTTCATCCATCCTGGAAATGATGTCAGGTAAAGGTGGATTATTAAGTGAGTAAATTAGAATAATTTGGTCACTAAAAGAAACCAAAAGATTCTAGTATCATAGGCGCTAATGAAAGCTTAAAATAGTAATGTGAATATAAACTACTTACTAAGTGTAAATAAGGTGCAAAAAAATAAAAATGCAACAAATAAATAAAATGATTGTATCAAATAAAGTGAATGTGACACAAATTTAAAAATAATGTGCAGAATCTGCATAAATTTAATAACAATGTCAAAAGTCTGTATATATAAAAAAGCAAAAGAATACAAAGTGGCAATTGCGTTGATCAGACACAGTTAAAAGTGTAGTATACAATTTGCAACATTTGCTAAAAGAACAAACACCAGAATAAAAATCTTTTTGAATCAATATGAAGTCGGATAAATCCCGTTGGTCGTCAGAAGAACAATCTTGTCACGCCCGAGATAGGATTTTCAGGTCAAGCTGGAACGAAATAAGGGACCGATCAAACGGCAGAAAAGGCACCAAATAAAGGTCAACACTTTTACTTACACCGGGATCGGTGATGAGGCGAATGGATCCCTCTCTTTGGCTCAGTTCCCGACACTGTCAACACCCGCTTGGATGCGGCGTCTCAATATGGCGATAGAGTGGAAGCAGTATATTCGTCCAAATTACGTTTGCGAGTAGGTAGCCGAAGTCAGATTCTACGGAAGCCTTGGAGGGACGCAACACTTAAAAGAGCAGAGCAAAATACATGCTAAACTAACTTTATACTTATTTGTTGGATCATTAGACAGTTTTTGTAAGTCTGCTGATCTATAATGATATTATCACACATTGATAGATAATCTTTGCTGTCCATAATTACAATCCCGCCGCCCTTGTTGGCGGGTTTGATAGTGATATTTTTATTTTCCTCTAAATCTTTAATGATTCGTAGTTGTGTTTTAGTTAAATTATTATTAGTAGGTTTAAGTATTTTTTTGGGTAAATTTCAATATCCCTAAGTATCAACTTTTCAAAAGACTCAATAATTGGACCCTTCTCATATTTAAGGTAAAACTTGGATTTCTCTTTAAGATTCATGTGTATAAACTTATTATCAGATGCTAAAATATTTGAAGCTGCTTTTTCAGCGCCTGTTTTTAAAAAAAATTTTTTACAGTTAATTTTATGACAAACTTGTATGCATCCACAAATGTACCAAATTTATTTAGTCCATTTGTAGGGGCGAAAGAGAGTCTCTTACCTAAAATGTCTTCATGTTCTTTACTTAATGGATTTTTACTAAGGTTGAATATACCCAAACTCGAACTGGCTTTTTTGTCCTTCCTTATTAGTTAAACTCTTGATTTTTTTGTTTCTGCTATGCCCTCCCCTCTTGCCTCGCTGTCTGAAGCTCTTCTTTTTCGCATACTTCTTTGTGGTAAGGAACTTGAGCAAGTATTTGGGCCCTGACCTAAAAAATGATGACTTACAAAGTTAGAGGGTTCTCTATGGGAGTATGAACTCCTGTAGTCAGTATCTATATGATTGGACAGTGGAGTGAATCTATTCGATAATCTTAAGTCATTATCCAAATGAAAATTCTGTTGGTGAGTATTATCATATGCTTTATTAGGAGAAATTTGGGATCTATGATTGTAGAAATGAAAGTTAGAGTTCTTAAAAGGATTATTAACATGCCTTTGTTCATTAGAATTACTTGAATCTATTTCCCTTGAAACAGTTTGATGATTTTTAAAGACACGCCCATTTTGTGATCTATATGGATTAGTATCATGATGATTACGTGTATTTTGTGTTCTATATGAGTTAAAAGAATAGCTGTTTTTGTTTTTTATTGATTTCAGAACGTCTTTCTGTAAGATTAGAGTTCTGATATTCTTGAAACTGAGAATTTTCCAAATCTCCATGGCCAATATGTCTATTATAAATATGGTGATTTCTATTGTGATGAAACCTTCCCAAATTTCTATGAGTATTATTACTTCTAAGTGTTAGATACAAATTGGTATTAGAGTGTTCATCTAATATTTTTTCATTTGGTACTTTTTCACCACTTCTCCATTTATGTGAAATATAATTATCCCAATTGGGATTTTTGATATGTGAAAGATAATCTTCCCTATCCCTATCAAATTTTCTCACTTTCACCCTAAGAATTTCTTCTTTAGTATTACTTAAGGTTTTCTTAATATCTCTTTCTTGATCAATATATTCTGTACTGCCCTCAAAGGCTTTTAGCTGAACTTCCAACTCTTTTATTTCAATTTCTAATTTAGTTAAAATCTCATTTCTATGATCTTTAATTAATCTAAGTAAATTAAAAGAAGCCTATTCTAGATTCTCATTCCATTTCTTTTTAAAATTAATGTCCTCAACCTTAAAAGCACACTCTTTTTAATTCTGAGGCCTTGTGGTACCAGAATAAAAATCTTTGTGAAGCAATATGAAGTCGGATAAATCCCGTTGGTCGTCAGAAGAACAATCTTGTCACGCCCGAGATAGGATTTTCAGGTCAAGCTGGAACGAAATAAGGGACCGATCAAACGGCAGAAAAGGCACCAAATAAAGGTCAACACTTTTACTTACACCGGGATCGGTGATGAGGTGAATGGATCTCTCTCTTTGGCTCAGTTCCCGACACTGACAACACCCGCTTGGATGCGGCGTCTCAATATGGCGATAGAGTGGAAGCAGAATATTCGTCCAAATCACCTTTGCGAGCAGGTAGCCAAAGTCAGATTCTATGGAAGCCTTGGAGGGACACAACAAAAGAGCAGAGCAAAATACATGCTAAACTAACTTTATACTTATTTGTTGGATCATTAGACAGTTTTTTGTAAGTCTGCTGATCTATAATGATATTATCACACATTGATAGATAATCTTTGCTGTCCATAATTACAATCCCGCCGCCCTTGTTGCGGGTTTGATGGTGATATTTTTATTTTCCTCTAAATCTTTAATGATTCGTAGTTGTGTTTTAGTTATATTATTATTAGTAGGTTTAAGGTTTTTTTTGGGTAAATTTTCAATATCCCTAAATATCAACTTTTCAAAAGACTCAATAATTGGAACCTCCTCATATTTAGGGTAAAACTTGGATTTCTCTTTAAGATTTGTGTATAAACTTATTATCAGATGCTAAAACATTTGAAGCTGCCTTTTCAGCGCCTATTTTTAAAAAACATTTTTTTACAGTTAATTTTCTGACAAACTTGTGTGCCTCCACAAATGTACCAAATTTATTTAGTCCATTTGTAGGGGCGAAAGAGAGTCCCTTACCTAAAATGTCTTCATGTTCTTTACTTAATGGATTTTTACTAAGGTTGAATATACCCAAACTCGAACTGGCTTTTTTGTCCTTATTAGTTAAACTCTTGATTTTTTGGTTGTGTTGTCGTTTATGTTGTTGTTTATGCAGATTCTGCACATTATTTTTAAATTTGTGTCAAATTCACTTTATTTGATACAATTATTTTATTTATTTGTTGCATTTTTATTTTTTTGCACCTTATTTACACTTAGTAAGTAGTTTATATTCACATTACTATTTTAAGCTTTCATTAGCCTATGATACTAGAATCTTTTGGTTTCTTTTAGTGACCAAATTATTCTAATTTACTCACTTTGTTTTTATAGAGGTTGGAGAGACCTCTTGTTTTTCATAGGTATTATAGAGTTTCACAGCGCAGTAACCAATATACCTTTTTCACACCCAAAGGTGGATTATTAGCACCATCAGGATTCATGGCCCTTGCGTAATGTCAGGGTGCCAGGAATCAGACTGAGACGAGAAGTGCAAAAATAATCACACCTTTATTAATAACAAAAAAATAATAAAAAGTCCACAAGTCAAATAACAAGCCAGGAGTCAAAACCAGAGATGGTAGTCAGACGAGCCGAGTCAGGAGCCAAAGCGAATAGTCAGACGAGCCGGAATCAGGAACAAGGAAAACAGCAGAGTCAGGAACAAGCCTGGGATCAGGAACCAGGAAGGACATCAGACAGCCAGGTAATACACAGGAACTCTCACAAACAGGTCTGAGACAACGCAAAGGCAAAGCATACTAAACAGAGGCCCTTTAAATAATAAGTGATGACATCACAATTCTGAGACTGCATCCTGTCTCACACAGATGATGCACACCAGTCTGGTCATAAAAGGAAGTGCAGGAAATGAGCAGCATCCCCCACAATGCACCATAGTCAGCAAGAGAGGTGAGTAAAATGGCTGCCAGCAGCACATAGCAAACAAAACAGGGAAAAAACCTTTGACACATGTATAGGACTTGGAATTTTCACATCCCATACACCCATGTCCTATTTGGGACATTTTTGAAGCCGGCCAATGTAATTTACCCCCATCAAACCATATCTTTTTGAAAAGTAGACACCCTAGGGTATTTGAAAAGCTGGTATTTTAACACTTTCCATGCACTTTCAGCCACCAGTCTTTGTCAAGCTATTGGGCAGTCATTTTTTTGTGTTATTTTTCACACACTTTGTACTTTGGGCATGGATTTTCAGCTCCTTGTTACTGCCAAAGAAGACCCCAATATGTGTTCAGCAACATCTCCTAAATACAGTGATACCACCTATGCATAGGTTTGTTTGCTTGTTTGGGGGGTGCAATGCCAAATTTCTGACATGTGTTTGTGATTTTTTTTCACATTTAAAAACCCCCCACAATGGCAAATGTAAAAAAACATTTTTTAAATTTACCAGTGTGTGATACTGCTTGAAGCAGTCCCCAATGCAGTGTCCAGGATGTCCAGGGCAATCAGGACAGTAAAAGTTGGTGTCCTTTCTCTGCTCCCTCTTAGTACAGACTCTGCATTTTTTCTGAGGATTCTGCTTTGCCGCAGTAGGGGGGATTTTGAAAATAAAATGGGTAGCCCCAACTCTGCTTTTTCCCATCACCGCTCGGGAGCAGGTGCATCTTGGAACAACAAAAAGCGTTGTGGGTTGCAATCTGCATTAAGTAAATTGCAACCTTTTTGTACCAGGCCATTGTCTTCCGCATAATTAGGTAGGGCTGCAGCAGCTGATCTGCTAGATCAACCCCACCCATATGCCGGTTAGAAGCTCTGTCACGTACAGGGACCTCCACAGTCCTTTCTGTGTGGATGGTGGTAAGAAGGTATACATATTTCTTGTCTCTTTACTTAACTGCCAACAGCTCCTCTTGGCACAGAGCTGAGGTCTCCCCCTTCGTAGCCGGGTGCATGCAAGTTGTTTTGGGAAACCTGCGCATTTTTTTCGATTTGTACAGCAAGCTACTGTATCAAAACAATACAGTAGCTTGAACAAAAGGTCACTTGTATAAAAATTGTCTGCATACAAGTAGTACCCTTTGTTCATCCGGGGGAAAATCAGGTCCCAGACAATCTTGCCAGTGGTTCCCGTATGTTCTAGGCAGCCTGGAGGGTCACGGTGGATATATTTTCCCTTGTACACCCAGAAGGCCTGAGTATATCCAGTCTCGCTTTCACAGAGCTATACACCTTTACTCCATACATGGAGCGCTTGGAAGGAATATACTGCTTGAATCCCAGCCTTCCCTTATACTTCATCAGGGATTCATCCATGCATATCTTCCTTCCAGGTGTATAAGCCTCTCCAAACCTGGCAGTAAAGTGGGTAATCAGGGGGTGGATTTTATACAGCCTGTCAAACTGGGGATGCTCCCTAGGGGGGCACAGGCTGTTGTTGCTTAAGTGCATGAAATGTAGAATAATTTCATACCTCTTCCTCGACATAGGAGCGGATGGAGGGTTTCTTTATGATGCCCATCAGCATAGTCAATGCATAGTCAATGCCCAGCACATTGAGGGGGGCCCATTGCTGCTTTGCCAAAAAAGTGTCAGGCTTTGCAGCACGGAACTGATGGGCATATAAACTAGTTTGGGCGACAATGTTCCCCAATACATCATCTCCCAGAAACACCTCCATAAACTGTTGGGGGCTAAATCCTGCCACATCCACATTGATGCCAGGATTTGCACTGAAGAGTGGGATAACTGGCCTCTGGTGATGAGGCATTACCCACTCTTCAGCAGCAATGGCAGCTGGAGCAACATGTCTCCTTCTGGCAGGGGGGATAGTTGGGTTAGCAGCCACAGATACATCACTATCAGTTGAGACTGTATCTAATGATGTATCTGAGCATATGGCAGGGTCAAAATTGGGGTCTGTGTCAGACATAGAGGTGTCTGACTCTGACGCAAGGAAGGCATACGCCTCCTCAGCACTATATGTTCTCTGTGACAAGATTTATTTATTTTATTTTTTAAAAAAGTTTTTTATTCATTTTTCCTCAGAATTACAAAAAAGCGTAAGTCACATCAACATAACATAGCAAGAATTAAGGCTTACATCAACAAGTCACAGTTTCATATAAACAAAAATAATTTGTTCATAGTTTCCAGGTCACATTATTCATTAATATACTATACTGTCTAGCATGATAGTACACAATATCTTCTTCTCTTACTTTATACAAACCCATTTCCAGTACGAATACAAGTCAACAGAAAGGTCTATAGTGGCCTATATGACCCATCATACAATCGGATTCAAACACTCTCAAACCTACCACATTGAACAATCCTCTACACTAACTGGGCAATATATATTCTTAATAGTGTAAATTATTAGTCTGGCTGCCTATCAGATCTGGCCTCTGAATACATGATCCATGGTTCCCAGACAGAAATCAACTGCTCTTCAGTATCTAGCAAATTAGCCGCATTGCAACTCATTTGATAGTAGTATCCAATTTTTTTTATAATAAGCTGAAAGTTAGGATCTCATCTTTCCAAAACTGGGCTATTGTTAATCTGACTATTGTAAAAATGGTAAAAATATAAACTTATTTCGTGCCATATTGAATCCAGGTATGGGTTCATGTAAAAGGGCTTGAGTGGCTGTTACCCGAAAAGGGCGTCCGAAAATATCGCTCAATAAACTGAAGGTTTGTAACCAAATGTTAGCTACCTGCGGACAATCCCACCACATATGTGAGTAAGTGTCTATTGCATCACACCCTCTTAGACATTTCCTTCTACCCATCTCCAAATTATGAAGTCTCGAGGGGTGAAAGTACCACCGAAATGCTGTCTTCATGTAATTCTCTTTTAAATGTGAACATATGGAAAAGGAAGGTCCCTTATATAAAACAGCGTTCCATTTTTCTAAAGGCCAAGTAAAATTAAATTCCTTTTCCCACTTTTGCATATAGGGAAGCTTACAAGCAGACAACGGAGGGTTAAAAATGGTATACAGTCTAGCAATGATACCTCTCACCCTCTGCCTGGCTGAGCAGATTTGTTCTAGATATGTGGTGCTTCCTTTACATGAGTTACCTATCACCTCAAATACTCTTGCTCTCAGTTGTAGATATTGGTACCAGTAGTGTTAAAGTCCATAAAGTACTGTCCCCTCAGAGTGTCAGCAATTCTGTACAACCCCCTATTAGCCCATTTATTCTGAAGGCCCAAGTTAAGTGTAGTGGATAGCGTTACTAACGGCATTGCCTGGGATGTGTCCGATATCAGTTTAAATTTAGCGGACAGAGAGTCCCATAGCAAAATGGAGTATGCAACCGTTATGTAGGTTTTCCATATATTGGGTCTATGGGATTTATTGGTCCATAAAAGTTTATAAATTGGTTCTACCCCAACCATATCAGATTCTAATTGTACCCATTGAATATTATCCACTCTATTATGCCACAATGCAGTCTGAGCGATACGAGCTGCGTGGTAATATGCAAGAAAATCCGGCAACCCTATTCCTCCCCCTCCTCTACCTCTGCAAAGTGTTTGTTTATTGGTTCTTGCTCTCTTACCTTGCCAAATAAACAAAATTATATGTTTTTGCAGTTGTATAAGCGTTTGGTTTGACAATGAGACAGGCAGGCATCTGAATAGATACAATAATTTTGGGAGAATTGTCATTTTAATTCCAATTATTCTACCATATAGCGAAATTTTCATCTTTTCCCATTTCTGAAGCAAATTTTTAACCTGTGATAACAAGGGAGGATAGTTAAGTTGGTAAAGAGTGTCAGCCATATTCATGAGCATCACTCCTAGATATCTCATTCCTTTCTCTGCCCAAGAGAAAGAGAAATTAAGCTCCATGAGTTTTTTAGTGTGTGTTGGTAAATTGACACTAAGAGCTTCACATTTATCATTGTTAATTTTATAGCCTGAGATCGCAGCAAACTTATCTATAGTGGAGTATAATATTGGTAAGGAAATAAGTGGCTTGGTGATCGATAGGATAATATCGTCTGCAAAAAGACTAATTTTGTATTCTTTAGCATTTACGTTTATGCCTGTGATATCTGCATTTCGTCGAATGTTATCTGCCAAAGGTTCGATACATAGAGCAAATAAAAGCGGGGAGAAAGGGCTTCACTGTCTGGTGCCATTTGCAATTTCAATGGTCTTTGATTTATATCCCGCCATTTTAACAAATGCAGAGGGATGAGAGTATATCGTGGAGATTGCTTTTTTAAGTTTCCTGTTATGCCAATTGTGTCTAGTACCCTATCCAGATAGTCCCAATAAATACGGTCGAATGCCTTCTCTGCATCCAGGGAAAAGAACAGAGAAGGCACCCTGTTAACCGACGCAAAGTTAATTAAATCTATCACCTTTCTCACATTATCTGGGGCTTCCCTGTTTGTTATGAACCCTACCTGGTCCGGATGGACAAGTTTGGGCATTAGCTTGTTGAGTCTGGAGGCTAAAATTTTAGAAAAAATCTTAATATCCTGATTAATTAAGGAGATAGGACAATAATTTTTGCAGTGCTGTTTATTTTTACCCGGCTTCGGAATCACCAAGATTTGTGCTAGTAGATATTCCTTTGGGATAAAACCCCCTTCTAACATGTGATTAAAAGTGCTCACCAATAAGGGGCCCAATTGACAAGATTTATTTTTTATCTGTCACAGAGAAAAAAAAATACTTTAAAAAAAAAAAATCAACACAAAATTTAAATTTAAATTAACTAAATGGCTCTGAAAAGAGTCTTTGGGTCTCAAAAAAATTACTAAAAAAAATGAACCCCTAAAAAAATTCACAGAGAGCAAACAAGTGCTGCTGTGCTACTGCCAGTGATTTATAGTGATCACTGGAAAGCTAGGGGTTAATGGCTCTGAAAAGGGCCTTTGGGTCTCACAATTTTTTACAAAAAATAATTTAAACTAGCTTAATGGCTCTGAAAAAAAATCTTTGGTTCTCACAAAAAATTACTAAAAAAAAATTAACCCCTAAAAAGATTCACAGAGAGCAAAAAAGTGTTGCTGTGCTACTGCCAGTGATTTATAGTGATCACTGGCAAGCTAGAGGTTAATGGCTCTGAAAAGATCTTAGTTAAAACACAGGGCGGTCTGGTGATTATGTCACTCAGTGTCAGCTACGGAATCCGAGGTGCAGCTCCACTGATGCTGAGTTCTTCTCCTCTCCGCCGGTGTACATACAGAAAAAAAGGAGGAGACAGGAGCGCAAACTCGATTCAAGTGAGCTTATTAAAACAACATAAATATACAGCGCAAGGAAAAATCTGTACTTACAAGATGCAAAATATAAAAAAGCACCGGCTAAAGGTGGCGAAAGGTTAGGGAAGCAGCTGTCTGATGACCGCTGCTTGTTAAATATGGACTGAAGGTTCTCTTGTGAGAACCTGCAGTCGTAGTGGGGCTAAGCTGGACGAAGGGTATGATAAATCGACCCCTACATACTCTTTCTGTACCTATTTTGAATAAATACCTTTACAATCACTGACAATCAGGAGCTCACTGCATGTTTGTGTTTGGCACATAAAACAGACCCAACTTATTTATTTCTCACAAACGTAGGTTATTGTTCACTTGTGATCTAATCGATTGCTTTAGTAAATATTGATTGCCCTATTGGCATAACGTATTAGGTTTGCAATCTATATCATGAAAATAAAGCTTGCTATTGCATAGACCTCCAAATATTTGCAGGACTCAGTAATGGGTAATACGTTTCTTGATTAACACAATCTTCTCATAACAGTAGGCAACCTTGACAAGAAGTGAGCAACATCCACCCTGACCAAGGATACATTTTCCAAACAGTCCACTTAGGGCTTGTTTCCAATGAGGTGGTAAAGTGTGGAAACTGGTGGTAATTTATAAAAATCTACATAGACTTTAATGGAGAAAAATGTATTTATCACCAGTTTCCACAACTTATCACCTCAATGGAAACTAGGCCTTAGTCAGGAATTCTGGCTTTGATTCTAGTGGCTCACATCGGACCATAAGCAGCTTTGGCTTAACCTTTGCTTATGCTGAACATTGTTTTCCTTCTGTATGAGATATTAATGTTATTTATATACTGTATCACGTTCATCCTCCTGTAATAAAAAGTTAATAAATAAAAAAACAACAACATAACTTGCAATTTGTTAAATAAGCTCTTTGTGCCATTACCAAACTTGCTAGTACAGTTTCTTAATCCAAAGTTATTTCTTATATAATACTGCTATACATATAATGAAGCCAACAGTGATTCCCTCTAATATGTTTTAAAAAATAATTATAACAAAAGTTTGCTGCAGATTGAATTTTACCGTTACACAGCTTTTTCAAAGGGTATTTTTTTGATGATATTGATTGCAAACCTAGGGCGCGATCCGATATAGGTCGTAGTTTTCGGCGCAAGCGAGGTAACCCGCGTTGCCCGCAGTTTCAGCTCACAACTCGAGCTATCCAATATTCACCGCCGTCAGATGCTAAACTGGCGTAAGTGAGAAAAACCGACGAGCAGGCAAAATGTGCGCAAATACACCTTTTAGTCGTCGCAAGTACTTGCGCCTGTTTTTTGTTCACGTAAAGTCTCAATAAAGTGTAGTTTTATGCAAATTAGCCTACGACTCGTAAAAAATAACGCCAGTTCTAAGAGATGCGCCACGTAATGACGAGATTCAAAAATCATACTTAAACACCTGCGCAGCCGCCATTTCTTTAGTGTGTTTGGTTGGTTCTTGGAGCTACAGCACACTACAGCGAGTATAGAGATTAGTGGTAAGAGTAGTGAGAAAGGAGCATCATCAAGTTAGTTAGGTCGGATTGTTGGTTGGATTGTTAAGCCAGTACATTTACTTACACTTTTTTTCATATTGCACACATTTTGCATACACACATATACAAAATACACAACACTTTTTTTTTATAACACCCAACACTTTTTATTTATCTTTTACAGTTTGAAAGGCTGAGTGTCTGGTTGTGATTGTGTGTGATTGAAGTGGGAGTGAGTGTGAGTGTGTGAGTTTGTGTAGTGTGAGGATGTCAGGGAGAGATAGGGCTGGGGGGAGGAGGGAAGGGGAGTCGCAGGGAGAGGATTATGTACAGGAGGAGCAGCAGGGTCCCCGTCAGGGAGTGAGCGGAGTGGGGAGAGGGAGAGCCAGAAGGGAGGATGGGAGTGGGGTTGCCCAAAGGCCAGGCATACTGAGAAGAGGGATAGAGGGTGCACATGGGGATAGAAGGGGGGAGGAGGGAGAGGATAGGGAGGAACCCACACCAGGGACATCCCAGGGAGGGAGCCAGGCAGCCCAGGACGAGGAGCGTATGAGGTGTCCCAATTTCAGTTTTGCTGAAAACCTCGCTCTCGTCCAGGCTGTCCTGGAGAACCATAATGCCCTCTTTGGACAAGAGAAGGGCAAAGGAGTTGCCCGGAGGCGTAAAGATGCTTGGCAGAAGGTGGTGGAGGCCGTCAATGGTGTGTCCCAACAGAGGAGGAATGTTGACGGCCTTAAGAAGAGATGGAATGATTGCAAGAGGAGAGTCAAGGAGAGGATGGGCCAGGAAGCAATCTCACAGAGGGCAACAGGAGGTGGGCCTCACTATGAGGCCGAATACAATGAGTGGCAGGAGCTCATTCGTAGGTCCCTGAGCCTCACAGCAGTCCGTGGACTTCCAGGGGCTCGTGACTCAGGGACTGCAACATCAGCACAGCATGCTGGTGAGTAACATCCCACACACTAGTATAATATGTATTTGAGTTATAACATCCTATATTGTCACACATTCATGTACACAATGAGGATCATGGTATTTTGATTACTAACAACTAAATATACAATGATATTTAACATTAAAGGGACATGAAACACAAAGAATTTATTTCATTATTCAGATAGAGAATACAGTTTTAAACAACATCAAAATGTACTTCCATTATCTATTTTTAATTATTATTTTGAAAATCTTAGTTTATTAAATATCAATGCACATGGGTGAGGCAATCACACGAGGCATTGATGTACAGCCACCAATCAGCAGCTTCTGAGCCTATCTAGAAATGCATATCAGCTAAGAATATCAAGATAATGAAGCATATTAGCTACTGGAAGTAAATTTTAATTTTTTTTAAATTCCATGCTTGGCTAGCTGAATCATGAAATAATAAATATGGTTTGCATGTCCATTTAATGCTACTTAACACATTGAAAAGCATGATATGAGGTAGAATAGTGAAATACTAACATGTCTCAGAGTAACACAGGCCACAAGCCACATGTAGACCTTTCAGTAAATGGACACCATAGTCATCACAACCATAGTGTCACTTAAAGAACACATTTTCTCCATCACTGACATGTACACAGAACTATTGTATGAAACACATACATGTATAATTAGCATATTACAAACCCTCATATCACAAATCTCAATGTGCACATGCATGTTATAGAGTTTGACATGAGAATGTGGATAGGCCCTAGCATGTAAATTGTATGCCCACATGGATAGATATGTGACTGTACTAATCCCTCTCATCATTTGACTCCTCCACAGAACCTCCAGTCACCAGGGTGCCTACGCCCATGAATCCCCCAACACCGGTTCTAAATATATGTCCACCACAACCACCGGTACAGATAAGACAGCAGGAGTATGCCAGGCATGACATGGCTTGGACTGCGTCAATCGAAAATCCACATATCATGCCACCTGCATTAGAGGAGGATACCTGGCAGGAGCCCTGGCACAAGGAATATTCCTATGGCTTGGAGGGGGAGCCCCGCCAGCCCCAAAGGGTAGATGTATTTACCCCCCCCCAAGAATATCAGGGCACTACAGGAGTATACCAGCAGGCTGAGTGGATGCACACCAGCGGCCATTGGGACTATCGGTCCATCCCGACATCTGGACCATCATCTTCAGTTGTAAGGGCTCCACCAACTGTAATCCATCGCCCTGCACCTCCAGCTCATATTCCTGTGGCTGCACCTCCAGCTGAGATATCTGTTCCTGCACGTCCAGCTGCTGTTTTTGTTCCCGCACCTCCAACTGAGGTTGTTGTTCCGGCACCTCCAACTGAGGTTATTGTTCCGGCACCTCCAACTGAGGTTGTTGTTCTGGCACCTCCAACTGGGGTTATTGTTCCGGCACCTACAACTGAGGTTATTGTTCCGGCACCTCCAACTGAGGTTGTTGTTCTGGCACCTCCAACTGAAGTTATTGTTCCGGCACCTCCAACTGAGGTTGTTGTTCTGGCACCTCCAACTGAAGTTATTGTTCCGGCACCTCCAGCTGAGGAACACGTAATTGAAAGAGTGCCTATTGTCCCTGCTGATGAAGAGCCCATGGATCAATTGAGTTCTGCCATGGGTGATGAATATATCTCACTACAGAGGAGGCAAACTTTGACCTGTGAGACTCTAACGGAAACGTGTCAAAAAATGCAGAGGGAACAACACAGGTTCCATAGAAGCCAACACCGTTTGCAACAGAGGTCGAATGAGCTGCAAAGGGACATGGCAGCATCGGTATCAGCTATGGTCCAAAATCAAAACCAAATGCTGCGTGTAATATCGGACATGCAAATCCAAAGTGACCAAAGATGGAGGGAACAGAATCAACTGTTGGGGGCTTTGGTGGAGCATTTCACCCAACAGCAGGACATGGCATCAAGTATCTCCTCTGTGACCAGCACTCCTACTGGATCCACACAACCCAGGAGAGGCAGAAGACCCACACCAGGCCCCTCATCTAAGAGGCCTAAAAAAAAAAAAATATTATTCAATTTCATTGAAAATCTTGTCCTCTGTTATTTACTATCTAATTGTCATCCACATCCATGTGAGTTGTGTTTTAGTACAGTAATATTGGTAAAACATATAATAATACCTGTGTTGAAATGGACCAAAAAGGTATTATTATAATGTTTATGACATATTCATGCTCAATAAACAACATCACATGGTTGTGTCTCAATGGTACATATAGTAATATTAACTTCTAAGATGTACATCAAGGTTTCTCACATCCAATATAAATTGACACGTTGGTATATATAACTAATAATATATTTAAAGAAGGTGTGAACATAAGGTATAAATATCCATTATCCTCATTCTTAATGATAGTGAACTAAACATGAATTAAACAAATTATAAATATACAGTAATTAGGGTTGTTAAAGGGACATGAAAGCAAATATTTTTACTTCATGATTTTGAAGGAGAAGATAATTTCAAAAATAAACTATAATTTCATTCTATTATTTCTGTTGCTTCATTCTATTGATATTCTTTGCTGAAAACCATATCGAGATATGCTTGGTAGCTGATGATTATTAGCTGTATATAGATGCCTCCTGCGATTTCTTCACTGTGTGCATTTCTATGTCTTCATTAAAGTATATCTAAATAAATAATGAAAATAGGTAATTGATTTAAATTATAATGTTTTTAAAAATTATCTTCTCTATCCTTAATCATGAAACAATATGTTTGGGTATAGTGTCCCTTTAAGGGAAGGGGGTTGGGATGTAGTAGTTTCACTTACATGCAGTGGAAATCCAAACTTTTACATTCTGAAAGACATGATATATACACATGCAATGGTTGGTGAGGTACTGTCAAACATCATAATACATGTGAATGTTACGGTTTACTGTAATTATGAATAAGTAACTTACAGGTGAAGTATTCACGGATGACATAATCCCTCACTTCATTCCCCCTCAGTGTCCCCCTGTCCACATCCTCAAGTACAGGAACCAGCTGCTGCTGCTGCTCTGGGTCAATGTCCACCAACAAACGTGTGTCCACAGCAATGTTGTGTAGAATACAGCAAGCATTGACAATGGAACACACTTTGTTGGGGTTATACTGTAGTGCTCCGCCTGTAACATCCAGACACCTGAACCTGGTTTTTAATAGGCCAAAGCTCCTTTCAATGACATTCCTTGTTCTTATGTGTGCCTCCTGGTACCTGAGTTGTGGCTCCGTAATGGGGTGCACCAAGGGGGTTAATAGCCATGGTCTGCAGCCGTACCCTGCGTCACCTGTCATGTAACATATGTGTTTGGATTACTACAGGTACATCATGTGCTTTAAAGGGACACAACATGAATCACATATAAAAGATAGATTTAATCAAAACATTAATGGAAGTAATCAGGATAGTTAATTAAAATTAAAAGGCCTATCTGAATAATGGAAGTGCAATTTATACTAGACTGTCCATTTAATAAGAACCTGCAATTGTTAGCAGCTTGATAATTAACTTCGATTAGATCATTTTCTCCATTCTATAGATAACTCTTGATGACAAGCATATTAGATATGCTCAATAGCTGCTGATTGGTGGCTGCACATAGAAGCCTCATATGATTGGCTCATATATGTGAATTATAATTTATAAAATCAATATATTTAAAGAATGAATAAAATGATATAAGAGAAGTGAATTGTAATGCTGTTTAACATTGTATTCTCTATCTGACACATGAGATGACAATATATGTTTAGTGTCCCTTTATTAGAAATATACAGACAGAATGAAGGTACTCACCAAGCAGCCATCCTCCCGAAAGTGTTCCATTCTCAAACATATTGAATAAGGAGGTCTGGCGCAGGATGTAGGAATCATGTGCACTCCCTGGGAAGCCTGCATACACATGTAAGAATTTCAGATTGGTATCGCAGACCATCTGGCAATTCAATGAGTGAAACCCTTTCCTGTTAATATAGAGGATTGTCTCCTCATGTGGGGCCACAATACGCACATGTGTGCAATCAATTGCCCCCATGACATTAGGAATACCCCCCAGTCGATAGAAGCCTTGTTTAAGACGGTTCCATTCCTGGGGGGTATGGGGGAAATGAATGTATCGTTGTGTCTGGTTATCTAGAGCAGTCAGAACCTCCCCTAGAATCCTGGAGAAGGTAGACTGCGCTAGGCCAGACACAAGCCCCTCTGTTGACTGGTATGAGCCAGTTGCCAGGAAGTGTACAACACACAACAGCTTCTGCATACCAGTCAGAGCTCGGTTCCTATACGCTTGAGGGTCAATTTCATCCTTCAACACCTCATATAGGTTAATGAGGCTTGCAGATGTCAAGCGATATTTTTCCCTGACCTCCACTTCTGTCATCCCAAACAGGGTGACCCTAACCCTGTGTACCCTTGGTGCTCTTCCCCTCTGCTGATGCCTTCGTCTTATAGGCCCTGCTGGCCTATGGGCAGCTGCAGCAACAGCAGCATGGGGAGCACCAGGAACAGGGACAACAGCAGGAGGAGCAGGGAGGGCAGCAGCAGCAGCTGGAGCAGGGACAGCTACAGCACCATGACCAGGGACAACAGCAGGAGGAGCAGGGAGGGCAGCAGCAGCAGCTGGAGCAGGGACAGCTACAGCACCATGACCAGGGACCTCAGCAGCAGGGATACCATCCAAAACAGGGGCTTGTAGGGGTTCAAGCACCCCTTGTGCCCCACGACGCTGTCTGACTCTAAATGCAATATACTGCAAGGGAAACATGGTGGCTAATGAGGGTGTGCATTTGCAGGTGTTTTAAGTCTGCAGGTGAGAGGTTGTGCTGTTTGTGATTGGTTTGACACACTTGCAGGGGCAGGAATAATAAATGCTTTTAAGAGGTTAACTATTTGTGAACAAGCTGCTGCTATGTATATTGTTAGGCATGCATTTGTTAGGCCTTCTGAGAGTTACGTTGGTTTCTAAGTCAGTGCAAGGGTACCTGCGCCTTCAATTTGTGGCGAGCTGAGAATGGCGTAGATTTTGTAAAATCTGCGCGCGTAAGTCCTTACGCCGTATATTGGATAGCAAATTGCGCGTGTTTTGTATGTCAGTCTATGGGCCAAAAAACTACGGGCGACGCCAGAAATCTACGCGCGTAACTTCTAGCTTACGCCGTATATAGGATACCAAATCCGCGCAATTATTGGCGTCGCCGGCTTTTGCGGGCGACGATTTATATCGGATCGACCCCCTAATACGTTATTCCAATAGGGCATTCAATATTAGATTTAATTATTTCAATTAGATCTCAGTGTGATGATCATATGTGAACAATAACCTAATCTTTAATATAAACATGATTCAGTACTCGAGCGAAACAATAATATAGGCAGGTGCCTCAGAAGCAATATTTACTTATTAACATTACACTTGACAACTAGAGTGAATGTTATAGTGAACTATTTTACAATAGATCCACAAATAACTGTTGAATCTTTACAGCAGTCATCTTGTTACATTAAAGGGACAGTAAAGTAAAAAAAAACTTTCATGATTTAAATAGGGCATGTAATTTTAAACAACTTTTCAATTTACTTGTATTACCAATTTTCCTTTGTCCTCGTGGTATTCTTAGTTGAAAGCTGAATCTAGGAGGTACATGTGCTAATTTCTTAGACCTTGAAGACTGCCTGTAATCTGAAAGCATTTTGACAGCTTTTCACCACTAGAAGGTGTTAGTTTGTGTGTCTCATATAGAAAACATTGAGCTCAGGCATGTGAAGCTCCTAGGAGTCAGCACTGATTGGCTAAAAATGCAAGACTGTCAAAAGAACTGAAATAAGTGGGCAGTTTGCAGAGGCATAGATACAAGGTAATCACAGAGGTAAAAAGTATATTATTATAACTGTGTTGGTTATACAAAATTGGGGAATGGGTAATAAAGGGATTATCTACCTTTTTAAACAACAAAAATTCTGACGTTTAATGTCCCTTTAATGTATTGATATAAACCTGCAGAGTATCAGAGTCAGACAATATAACAAGCCAGATTTTATATTATGCAACTCATCATAGTTTGCAACATTTATATTCACACTTGAATATGCTGATATTTGCAACTCATTTTCAATTTGTAACATCAATGTATATACATTAATATGTTCATTAGCCATCAGCTGGGGAATGAATAGCTATACTTTTACTTTATACTTGCAAAATTACTTGCAAAATTACACCAGTATTTCTGGTTTATTATCAACTTTACACAATCAGTAGCTTTTCTCTGAAGGCCAAGATTTAATTATAATACTGCAAATACATTTTTGTGCTGAAGTACCAACAGCATATGAATATACAAAATAAGAACAAAGTGACTGCAGATAAGGTTTTTAGTTTAAATAAAAAGAGAGAAGCGCTCTGTCATTTTCAGACTCAAGTCCAAATTGGCTCCCTATGGAAAGTGGTGGTGGAGTTTAAAGGGATACTAACCCCACATTTTTTCTTTCATGATTCAGATAGAGCATGCGATTTTAAGCAACTTTCTAATTTACTCCTATTATCAATTTTTCTTTGTTCTCATGTTATCTTGATTTGAAAAAGCAGTAATAAACGGTTAGGAGCCGGCCCATTTTTTAGTTCAGCACCTTGGTAGAGCTGCTGATTGGTTTGCTACATTTAGCCACAAATCAGCAAGTTCTACCCATGTTCTGAACAAAAAATGGTCTGGCTCTAAAGCTTACAGTACTGCTTTTTCAAATCAAGATAGCATGAGAACAAAGAAAAATTGATAATAGGAGTAAATTAGAAAGGCGCTTAAAATCCCATGCTCTATCTGAATCATGAAAGAAAAAAATTGGGGTTAGTATCCCTTTAACTATTAGAAAACTATCGGAGCAAAAAATGTGTTAATTGTTCTAATAACGTGTTGACTTTGCTGATATGTTACTCTATTGGAAGACTGAAGAAGTGTGATGTAATTATAAAATGTTTACTCTCCCTTTAAGTGGTGTCCTAAATCCTAATGATGCTGCAGACACTACTCTAAAAGCAATTTGTCACTTCATTTGTAAAGGTAACGACTAGCATTAAAAGGGTTCTTTTTGTTGCTCAGTGCCAGTTACATACTTTACAACTACAATTTGTGATGGGATAGACTGATACTAGGGACCGAGTGGATAAAGGATCCCTTTGGTCCCAAAATCCAATTCTACTAACTTTAGACAGAAACCTTGAAAATATAAATTGCATTAAGGGTTAAAGCAACCATTACATCTTACAAGGAGATCGTGTATATAAATCTTCAACACATGTTAAAAAAATCAGTTCATATTTATACAGCATAAACAACAGCAAGTGACAAAGGTTACTAACCATATAGCGTTACTTATATGTGACAGAGAGTAATTTATTGTGCAAACACAGAAACACATGATAGTATACTTTTCACACAGCACAAGGGGAGGAGGTGTATGAGGAGGAGCCAGAATAGGGAAGGAGGGTGAAACAGTCAGACAAGCTTCCTGTAGCGTATTTTTCTCTGGTTTGCTAACTTCTTCAAAGTTATGCAGAAGAGGAGACACAGTGGACTAACTAGACTTTCCTGTGCCTGAATCAGGTTTTGATTTCCATAAATTGTAGAGGAAGGTCCCCTGTGTATTCAGATGTCTCCCAGGTCAAGTCTGCCTTCTTGTAGAGGGAATTTTGGAATCAGATGGTAGTTTTTAAGCAGTATCTGGGCTTATTTTGTGCTCCATTCTCTGGGCTGTAAACATAATTGTGGTGTTCCTGTGTGAGCTTCAGGCTGCATGATGAAGAAGCCAGATCTGAAGGTGGTCCTGCTAGGGGACATGAACGTAGGGAAAACCTCCCTCCTGCACAGATACATGGAGAGGAGGTTTCAGGACACGGTGAGCACTGTCGGGGGAGCTTTCTACCTCAAACAGTGGGGACCCTACAACATCTCTATCTGGGACACTGCAGGTAAATGCTATTGTTGTGGTTGTAGCAGACTCTGTAGTAAGGCACTTCAATAGAGCAGCAATAGTTATTAGTAAACAGGTGAGTGTGACACATTCTTTCTGTACTTACAATACATTGCTGCCTAGGAAGTGTTACAAATATATGTCTTAAAATAAATGCGACAGATGTTCCCTTTTGATGAGCTAAGGCAGTTTTATAAAGAAATATATTTATGTGTGTATTTTTTATGTTAGTGTGTTTTTATGTGTGTATTTTTATGTTAGTGTGTTCTTATGTGTGTAGTTTTTATGTGTGTATTTTTATGTTAGTGTGTTCTTATGTGTGTAGTTTTTATGTTAGTGTGTATTTTTATGTTAGTGTGTTTTTATGTGTGTATTTTTATGTTAGTGTGTTTTTATGTGTGTATTTTTATGTTAGTGTGTTTTTATGTGTGTTATTTTTATGTTAGTGTGTTTTTATGTGTGTAGTTTTTATGTTAGTGTGTTTTTATGTGTGTAGTTTTTATGTGTGTGTTTTTATGTTAGCGTGTTTTTATGTGTGTGTATTTTATGTATGCTTCATTAGAGCCTGGTTTTGTTGTTGAAAACTAACTTTCCGTTTTAAAGAAAAGCCTACAGAGACGTGTAGGATTGATCACTTCCTAAAGTTTGTGGGATTGCAGAAAAGCAGGGTGCTGGTTGCAAAGTGTAAACATACCCAACAGGGCATGTGTGTTGGAGCAGCTGCTGTGGTTGACAGGTGGACAAATCTAACCTCCTTAAAACAGCTCTATTAAATGTTGATATGTAAACTCTTTGGAGAAAGCCCCCTCCTCTTATCTTATATTCATAGGTTTAATTATGTATCCTTTTTAACCATTTTATGATTCAGTGTTATTGTGAACCCAGAATACAATTTGACAGTGCTTTATAAGTAAATACTGGTGATAATAACAATAATATTATTGGTGATAATAATATTAGTATTATTGTAAAGCAAGGTTATGTGTACAATAACTACATAAAATCTGAATACATTTAGATCCTCACTCTGCTTATTAGTTACAATTGTGCTAAAAGTAGCTTTATGAAAGGTGTTCTACAGGATAAGTGTGTTCATGAGTTTACTTACTCAATTATGTATTAGGGGCACAGATGAAAAAAGAGTCTTTCTCAAAATATTTATTAACCGCTGTTAAAAATAATATAATTATGACACTTGATTTTCACAAAATTCCTTTAATCCAGTATTATGGTACCTCTCATCAAGAGAAAGGATTGACAGTAGTTTAAAGCAGGGTTCATTAAAATACTGATCGCTACACATTACTGGGTCACAACACCATGTTGACTATAAGCAGGAATAAAAGTATGCACACATTTTAGTCAGTTTGCCAAAAATCGCAGCTATCTTATTGTATATTATGTCAGAAATTTTCAGACCAAGCATAAAAATAAGGGTCTTGGGAATTTTTTTTTTAAAGAACCCTGGTCTAAAGTAAGAAATGCGTAGGTGTGTGATTTCAAAATAATTGCATGGTTCATGGGATATGTAAGGAAACTGTTATGTAATAAGGGTGATAAAAAAGAAGGGGGCTCTACAAGTGCAGCTTTGCAACAGAATAGTTAAAGTAATGGTTAACTTTTTCTTTTGTATAACCAGATCCATAATGTTAGCAATATTTTATATGGGGTTTAACTAATCAGTTGTAATGAAGATGCGCTATAACTTTTTAATGTAAAGCTGAAATGAAAATATCCTGCGCTCCGACTGCCCACTTAAAAATATATATTTTCTGTAAGCTAATGGTTTGAACTGTCCTCCAATCGGTGCTCTAGTTACAAAAATAAAATAAAATTGAGGGTTGTATGGCTAGAGCGCTGATTGGAGAACAGTTCCAAATGTTAGCTCACAAAAAAAAAATACTTTTGAAGTGGGCGGCCAGAGCGCGGGTATTTGAATTTCCGCGGTACATTAAAAAGTAAGTTATAGCGCATCTTCATTACAACTGAAGAATTAAACTCCATCTAAAATATTGCTAACATTCTGGAACTGATTATACAAAAGGGGACATTTTGCCATCACTTTAAATTCAAGCTTGTGCAGGAGAATTTTCCTAGCTGAAAAGAGTCAGCTGCTTATGGCAGTGTGTAATTCTTTGCTTACTTGAGCTGAAAATTGTTGTGGTTGATGTTTTGTAATAATATTACATGGATATCTGGTGACAAATTTGTCACTGAGGGACATGAAAGTAGAGAAATAAAATGCTCTATGTGCAAGTCAATAGATAATAAATAGCCATGTGATCAGGGGGCAGTCTGCAGAGGCTTAGATACAAGGTGTTGGTTAGGCAAAACTGGGGAATGGGTAATAAAGGGATTATCTATCTTTTTAAACAATAACATTTTTGGAGTACACTGTCCCTTTATTTTCAAGTGAGAATTGGAAACACCATACTCCCAGATATTTAGATTCCTAACCCTGTTACATTATACACAGTGATTGTTAGATCAGTGTGATAGCGCATTTATATCAGAAGATAATTGCAGTTTAAAAGGCTATATCCACGGATAAGTGTTTTTATATACCTTTGAAGATTTCCTTCATCACCTACACTTGTACTGTTTTGTGCTTTCTTGTTTGTTCCTTGGCTTTAGAAGAGATTGCATACCATACACCAAATTCCTTTAGTTTTTGTATGACCAAAGGAACTAAGCCCTCTTTAGACTATTTTAACAAGATTAGCTTTATGTTAATAGAATTTTCCACAAGCCCAACAAAAATAATCTGCTTTGAACTTCTGTGAACCCTTTCGCTGCCAGACGAATTTCAAAGAAAATGTATTAAAGGGACAGTCAACTAAAAAATATTATTATTGTTTAAAAAGATAGCTAATCCCTTTATTACCCATTCCCCAGTTTTGAACAGACAACGTGGTTATATTAATATACTTTTAACCAATGTGATTACCTTGTATCTAAGCCTCTTTAGACAGCCCCCTGATAACATTACTTTTTCTTTTTCTTTATCTATTGACTTGCATTTTAGCTGTGTTGTGCAAAACCCACGGGCATGAGCACAATGTTATCTATATGGCCCACATGAACTATCAGTCTCCTGTTGTTAAAAGCAAATAAAAAAGTTTGTGATTAAGAGCCTGTCTATAGTGGCTTAGAAAGAGGCAGAAATTTAATTTCAAATGTTATAAAGTATATTCATCTAACAATGTTGGTTGTGCAAAGCTGGCTAATGGGTAGTAAAGGAGTTATTTAACTTTTTAAACAATAACATTTTTAGTGTTGACCGTCCCTTTTATATCTGTTGCTAGCCACTTTGGCAGTCATCTATTGCAGAACTATGTAAATGTGCAGCTAAAGCTAAAATCATGTAATAGGATACTGTTTGACTTGTAGGAATAGTAAGAGGAATGCTTGGATCTGGAAATATCTACTTGTGATTCATGTTTAGTAACAGACAGAAATAGTATGTCTGTAAAAAAAATACATTCAAAAAAATCTATTAGCTTTGGATAGAATTTCTCATCACAATAGGGAATGTGGTAGGTTAATTAGAATGTACATTGTTGTTTGTTCTCTCTGCTTTGGAAGTTAATTAATTTTTTAGCAGTGGGATAGCTATAGTGCAACCTAAGCCAATGAGCCCCCACCACAAAACAAACAAGCGAAAAATAAAATACAGTACAGGCCATTTTAGCTTTAGGAATTGCTATTTGCGTGTTCAAACCATCACCTCTACTGAAGATTTCTATACTGCAGTATTGGCTTAAAGGGACACTGAACCCAATTTTTTTCTTTCATGATTCAGATAGAGCATGCAATTTTAAGCAACTTTCTAATTTACTCATATTATCAATTTTCCTTCATTCTCTTGCTATCTTTATTTGAAAACTATGAATGTAAATCTTAGCAGCCAGCCCATTTTAGGTTCAGCACCATGGATAGCGCTTGCTTATTGGAGGCTTACATTTACCCACCAATAAGCAATCATAACCCAGGTTCTCAACCAAAAATGGGCCGGTTTCTATGCATCACATTCCTGCTTTTTAAATAAAGATAGCAAGAGAACAAAGAAAAAATGATAAGAGTAAATTGGAAAGTTGCTTAAAATTGCATGCTCTATCTGAATCATTAAATAAAAAAATTGCCTTTAGTGTCCCTTTAAGAAAATGTAAAGAAAAGATATCAACAATAATCAGCCTCCAAGTAGGTCTATGCAGCTGCTTTGGATACTATCAACTCCTACTATGAATACTATGAACTCCTATTAGCCGCTCGCCTAAGAACACTGCCCCTTTAAACAAGATGATGTGATCTGGTCATCTAATTGTTATCAAGCAGGGAGATCCTTAAATGAAACACAAATAGTTTCTTTTTCGATTTAGATAGAGTATACAATTTTACACAACTTTCCACTTCTCTAATGTTGCTTCAGTCTCGTTATGCTCTTGAAAAGCATACCTAGGTAGACTCAGGAGCAGCAATGCCTTACTGGGAGCTAGCTTCTGATTGGTGGAGTACATATGTCTCTTCTAATTGGCTCACCCATTGTGTTCATCTAGCCCCCAGCATTGCTGCTCCTTTTAACAAAGGATACCAAGAGTGAAGCAAATTTGATAATAGAAGAAAATAGCAAAATTGTTTAAAATGCTCTGTCTGAATCATGAAAGATACATTTTGGGTTTCACGTCCCTTTAAAGATACAACACTCTTGATATACCTGTCAAGCATATTTAAACTGATACAATTATATATATATATATATATATATATATATATATATATATATATATATATATATATATATATATATATATATATATATATATATATACACACACACACACAGTGTGTGTGTGTATGTGTATGTGTGTATATATATATATATATATATATATATATATATATATATATATATATATATATATATATATATATATATATATATATATACACACACACACACATTTTGAAGCTATGTTTTTGATTTTTGCTAGTCTGTAAGATAGAAGCCCACTGGCTGATAAACAAAACTCCAAAAGCTTTGTGGGAAAAGCAGATAATAAAATACAATTTTTAGATGCAACAAGGTGCCTTCCTATGGAAAGGGACAGTTAACCCTAATTTTTTCCCCCCTTTAATTTTTTCCCAATATTCAGTTTTACCTGCTAGAGCATATTCAATTGTTTACAAATAGCTAATTTTACCTTTATATTGGGATTTAACATAACTGATTTTGCCTGTGGTGTCCCTGCCTATACTGAACATTTCTTTACTAAAGTATAAGCTATAGAAAAGTGGTGTAAACATAGCGAGTGGGAGGTAGGAGAGATAATCGATAAAATGTTCATTTTCAATTGTTCTCTCTAAGGGCCTGATATTCAAAACCTAATGGTTCAGGTGAGATATTCTAAAAAGGTCCTTGAAAAAGCTAACAGTAGTTGGTGAAACCATTGTTAGTCTTTTAAGCATTGTTCAAATTGGTCACAAGGAGTATTTGTCCAGTACAGAAAGACTACAGATACAGTGTGGAGCTTCATGAGGTCTGTAACAATGGACTATCACACACATAATATCCTTGTATGTTTGTACCTCTTATCCTTAGTGATCTAAAAGAACTTTGGCTTTTGTTTTTAATAAATTGTACAATTGCTTTAAGCATTTGTCATTGTCTGTATCCAGTCTACAGAATAGAGCTAATTATCTAGATCTGTTGAGGCTCTAACTAATGTATTCTGGGTCTGCCTTCCATTCGGGAAGTGAAGATTTACACAGTATTATGCTATGATTGTTTCTTTCTCTTCCTTTTGAGGAACATCATTTGAACTATTTGTGTTTGGGGAACTGTCTCCATTAAAGGGACAGTTAAGACACATAATAATCATTATTCAGTAGGTTACTTGCCTATTGTTTATGTGGCACATCGTTCTCCCTGTGCTGCAGGCCTCAGGTATTATCCTTTTTTTTCCAAAATAACCAACTGCCGTTCACAGGTAAAAATGGTGGCCTATCTCCTCCGCCCATTGTCTTCTTCCCCCGGAGCAAAATTGTCATGCATGCCCAACTTGAACGAGCATTTAGCCCAACGAATGCGCAAATACTGTTATTTTTATTTTCCTATAGAATGCGGTGGAGATCCGTTTCAGTGCTGCACCAGAAGTCTATAAAGCCAAGCTCTCTTATGCGCGTTCAGTTTTCGCGCTTTGGAAACACAGGTAAGTTGTGTCTCAAGCTGCTCAGCTCCTCTCTCAGGCATTAGAAAAAGGCAGGCTGGCACATGCGAATCGGGTTGCAGATACATGTAATGTATGTTTTGTGATATGCCTGGCACAGGGTTATATTATTTGTGCTATACAGCCCGGGTGTCTGATTCCAGCACAATAGTGATTTGATTTGATCAATATCGCACTAATCATCTAATGCGATTGAGGCTGCGGGTTCATCTGTGTATTTAGGGTGACAGGGGCATAAGGCAGGCAGGCTGGCACACTGGAATAGTAGTGTCTTTCACCAGCAAAATGGAGATGTAACCATATCTCTTTTCACTTTGGATATATTCCGGAGTACTGATCTGTATTATTATCACTATTTGTGTGTGACTTTTGTTAAACATTTTATTTTTAGTTTATATCATTTTATGTGTTAACCACATTATTGTGATTTTTGTATTTATAGCATGTTCTTATCTTGTTCCTCAATATATCTACTTATTACCCCTAAATACTGAGTAAATGTGTTAGTCCCAGCTCTTACCCGTTACCCATTGCTCTAAACTTACCCTGCATCAGGTAGTCCTGCCATTCACACCTACCAATCAATAGGACCTACTTGGATTCTTGGCTGGTATTATTGTTCTTGGGGATCTATTAGCTACTGGCATGGTACTTCCCTCCTGATTATGGGTCATATTAGCTCTATATTCAGATGTAGGTGCCCTGGCATTACCACCTCACTGGTGTGTAGTCTTTTCTCTCTGCCAGTTTACTGTATAGATACATGTACAAATTGCAGAACAAAATGTGCAGTCTATTTAGCTTGGTGCTAGGTCTGTAAAAAACAGTACATAGGTCGTACTATATGTGAGGCACGTGAGCGCATTAGAGAACATTTAAATGACATTGAGAAATCGATACATTGTTCAGCTTTGGCTTCTCACTTAATTACTAAACACCAAGGACTCACCAATGATTTTAAATGGTGTATTATTGAAAAAGTCACTCGGCCTCCAAGAGGGGGCGATGTTCAGGCATTGTTGGCAAAAAAGAGTAGTCTTTTGGATTTTAAATCTTGAAACTCGGGTTCCCCTAGGTTTCAACATTGAAACTGATGTTATTAATTTTTGGCAGTGACTTAGTTAAAGGGACAGTATACTATAAAATTGTTTTTCCCTTTAATGCGTTTTAAATAACTTTATTTTTTAATCAGATGCAGAGTATAAAATGCATGAGATTTGCTTTTTTTAAGGCTTATTTGTGTATATGAATTAGCAGATTTTGTGTTTTGAAGCCACAACCTAATAAAATGGGTTGAGCTTGTAGGTATAATCAGATCTCATTGTTTTATCACATTGTGTAAATATACCTGCTTCTTTATCTTATATCTGTCCATAAACCAATCACCAATACTTGGAGATAACAATGGAAACTTAACATTGTATTACCTTATCTCTTCTATAACCCACTGGGAGTGTAATTTCTTCTACTGGCTGTGTTAAAGGGCCATTATACACTAATTTTTTTCATTGCATAAATGTTTTGTAGATGATCTATTTATAAAGCCCATAAAGTTTGTTTTTTTAAACGATGTATAATTTTGCTTATTTTTAAATAACATTGCTCTGATTTTCAGACTCCTAACCAAGCCCCAAAGTTTTATTTGAATACCGTCAGCTACCTACTCCAGCTTGCTCCTGTTTGTGTAAAGGGTCTTTTCATATGCAAAAGAAGGGGGAGGGGGGAGTGTCTTATTTCCCACTTGCAGTGGGCTTTCCAACTGCCTTTTCAACAGAGCTAAACTGAAAGCTTCTAAGTACGTTTTTAAACCATTTTATACTGGATTTTTATATCAGTATCTGTGCATCTTATTCTTTATAGTAGTGTCTATTACATGCAGTTCAGTTATATGAAAATGAGTGTATACTGTCCCTTTAACACAGCTTGTCCTTGAGGCCAAAAACTTTCAGGATGGGTGATGATACCACAGACTATACAAATTATTTCAAATGCCAATATAAGGTTAATGGAAATACAATTTTTAAGTAAACTGCCCCTTTAATCATATAGCCATTCTTTACCTATGTGTTCTTAATTAATTTCTTTGAACACTAAAATTAAGGATATATAATATGAGTAGTTAGTCTAACCTATCTTTTTATAAGAGTATTAAAAAAAAAATCTTTAGGCAAATAGAATTTTCCCTCCATGTTAATACTAGGACGTTTGTATTTTTAAGTTTATTATTTTCTGCATTGATATAAGTATATTTGTGTTTGTCTCAAGTTTATATTTGTGCTATTTAATTGATGTGTGTTTATGACTTTAAGAACTCATTTTGATTTGTAGCCAATTACGTTGCAGAGATGTGTTTAAATACCTGCGGGTAGGTGCTAGGAGATGCAGATCAATGAGTAAGGCAATGCTTCACAAAAACACGTATCTCCTGCCCTACAGATACTTGTTTTTATGCTCAACAATGCTGATTACCTCGCATGTATAATAAATACTTGGACATTTCTCTACGTGCCCACTTGTCTTGTTATTTTTCTCTCTGCCAGCGTCTTCTAGTTGGTGAGCTACAGTGGAAACACACCTCTCTTGACAGATCAAAGGTCACTGGTTAGAACTTGGTAATTACAGTTAGTAGAGTAAGGAACTAGTTATATCAACCTTTCTGCAGGTGGATTGTTCATATAGGCAAAACCATTGCTCAGATAATGGTAGCAACAAACTGTTTGCTATTTGGATAACCTACAAGTTGCATGTTTATCTTGGAACTTCAGTTTAATCATTTCTAAATGTACCCATTTAATGAGATTACGAAAATAGACAATTCATGTTTGAATTCTGAGATGTAATAAGAACATAGACCTGCAGTGCATATCAGCAGTAAAAATTGGCTTCCTGTACTACTAATTTTACTTTGCAAACATGATTTACTCATAAAGGAAAGAATAAGATTTGAAGAAATATAGAGGTCTATTACTATCTTAACAGTAGTAATATTTTCTCAAAGAAATATGATTGCTCTCGTCACTTTAAGCCTGGATCTATAGAAGGGAGTAGTTTGGCTGGCTGCCTTAAGAGGGAAGAGTATTGCAGGACCACAGTACACACATGAATGCACTTCTATAGCGAGAACATCATTAAGTGGTTTTGTCTGCGGAAACACAAGCTGCCTTTTTTTTTTTTTTTTAAATGATAGAAAACTCAAACCATTGTTGAGTGTGAGATTTTGTCACAAACTATGAAGCACAATTCAATAGAAGTCACTTTTTATAGACCTTTGTATACTTTAATCAAGCTATTTAAAAAAAAAAAAAAAACACTTTAACACTGGGTAAGATATTTTATATCATGTAAACAAAATTACTAAAATTGACCTTTTTCCACATTTTAATGCAATTGAATATGGAGTATAATTAAAGAATATATTCACTGTATTGATTGAAGCCATCTCTAAATTAGCACTGTAACTGTCAATTCCAAAAATGCATTAGTGCCACAAATATTCCCTACACTAATTTAATCTAACAGTTTTGGTGGCAGGTTTGGTTTTGTGGTTTTAAAACAAGGATACAAACTCTTATGAAGATTTCATGAAAAATAAGAAATTTTTATATGGTTTTGACACAAAGATACAAACTCTTATGTTTTTTTTCTGTGAATCATTGTTTTTGTTGTTGGTGTAGCAAATACTTCCATATGTGAAAAATATGAGTTTTGTGTTGCTTTTGAATTTCTTTTTTAGAAAGGCATAAAACAGGCTTATGGCTTGACCTATATATGTAAGTATATTGTTGGAAAATAGTATCCAGTAATCTTTTTGTATCTTCCTGGAGACTTCTGACCTGACACCCCTCCCTGCTCTTTACAGCAACAAGTTACTCCATGTCACATATTTATCAATTGTTTATAACCATCATACTTACTATTTGTTTGATCCTACAAGAGATATTGGATAGATGGAAAGTAGCCATAATGCACAGAAATGTAGAATACATTAATGTCTGAAATCCAGGAACTAACTTATAATATTGCTATTCTTAAGTCTGTTCACCAATTCTTGATTCAGCTTCTGTTTTTAGGTGGCCAAGCACTATAGTGCTGTACACCTATTGTTTTTGCTCAGATTATTATTATTATAATTATTTTTCCGCCGTTTTTTTTTCAAATGCTTATAATAACAACAGCATAACTCATAAACTCATGAAACTTGGCACAGTGCTAGAGATCTATGCTGTGCATAATCTTATGCAACATAAATCTTATAAGTCATGTGATCTAGCAGCCATATTGCAACAAATTTTGACAAACGCTTGAAAATCTTCTTAATCCGGAACCGCTTATGTTACATTTGTGAAACTTGCTGTGTGTACTGCTGTACTGACCTAGAATGTTTGTTCAAGAGAAGTGATTTAGTTACATGATCTAGCTGCCATTTTGAAATGTGCGAAAATCTTTAAACATCTTCTTCTCTGAAACCGCTAAGTGCAATGGAGTGCAATTTTGCACATGCTCTTTGCAAGGTCATCTACCAAGATTGTTAAAACTGCGAATTTTCCATAATCAACATGGCTGCTATGAGTCATTCGCTTTTTTATCGTTGTTTAATTGCGTAAATTAGCATTTTATGCATTATATTTGCACTATTTAACTATATTACAGTACAGCACACACATGATTACACATAGTCATGACCCCTAAAGGCAATATTGCAGTCAAAATTCGCACTGCACAGTCGCCTTTGTGAAATAAAACATTTGCAAATTTTCATGAAACTTCTGCAAATTGTAGAGGTCTATAGTGAGTTTTATAATGTGCAATTTGAAAGCCATACATTGCATCGCTTGGCTGTCATTTTGTTTCATATGCACTGTTTTTAAAAACTACAAAAATCTTCTTCTCCGAAACCGTTTATGGCAGGGCTCGACAAACCCAGTAGCCAGGGAGCCACTGGCTCCTAGAATTTTATCCCTGGCTCCTAACTTTTTGAGTTTTTCTCCATATATCTATATGCAATTACCTCTGTCTAGCTCCTAAATATTGTTACTGGCTCCTAATTTTTAAACCGATTTGTCGAGCACTGGTTTATGGGACAGACTGTATGTATGTATGTGTGTGTGGCGAGAGAGAGAGACTGAGAGAGAGAAGGAGAATGAATGAGAGAGACTGAGAGAGAGGAGAATGAATGAGAGAAGGAGAATGAATGAGAGAGAGAAGGAGAATGAATGAGAGAGAGAAGGAGAATGAATGAGAGAGAGAAGGAGAATGAATGAGAGAGAGAAGGAGAATGAATGAGAGAGAGAAGGAGAATGAATGAGAGAGACTGAGAGAGAAGGAGAATGAATGAGAGAGAGAATACACATTTTTGTTAATGGAAGTAAATAGGAAAGTTAAAATTGCATGCTCTATCTGAATCATAAAAATTTAATTTTGACTTGAGTGTACCTGTAACCATTCCCAACTGATCCGACAGAGGTTGCAGCTGAGACCTGATGTCTCTAAAGTAAATGGTGAATTAGCTACATTATATAATAGTGGTTCACAGTTTACTTCAGGAGTCAAGCTTGTCCAGGCATTGAGAATATCAGACTGTTACGAGCAATTATAAATATTTTATAAAGTAGAAAATGTTTATTATAGTTTTTACTATTAGAACTGGAACGGCACAATTTTTATATTATAAGGTTGACAATTTATATATGATGGCTAATTAGGACATGAAACGTGCACACACTGTTTTATTATTATTTATTATTATAGTTTATTTATAAAGCGCCAGTATATTCCACAGCGCTGTCCATGGGTATTTATAAATATGTTTCATGTCCTAATTCTGTTTAGCCACAAATCATATATAGATGATCAACCTTATATAAAAATTGTACCTGTCCAGTTCTAATAGTAAAAACTATTATGAAAGTTTTTACTTAACTTATAGAATTATTTATAAATGCTTGTCACAGTCTCTGGGGTATGATACTATTGCAGGCTATAATATAGCTGGTTCACTATTTACTTTAGAGACATTGGATCTCAGCTGCAACGTCTGTCAGATCAGTGGGGAATAGTTCAGAGTGAGAGCGTGCTTCCATTCAGAAACATAGAGCGGGTGGTGCACATCATATTGGCTGCACCACCCGCCTGTCAAAAAAAAGAAAAGAGGATAATAAAACATACATTTTACAATTATATCACAATTTGTGACATATATAACATTTTTAAATCACAAACATTTAATATGTAAATACTTTATTATGGAGAAATTGGATGTACCACACTTTAACATCACTTTAAATCTCAGATTTAGGATCAGCCAGATATCAATGCATTATATCTGTAAACTTTCTTGAGCTTTTTGAGTTAATATCCAACATATCTCAGCTTGAATAACTTCTTAGTATATTATTTTAAATGTCATTCAAAGAAATGTGTATAACAAACCTTTAGCACGTTTCATGCTTGGAGAGTTCTCAGGACACGAGTGAGCCACAGGTTGCTGTACTGACATGACCTGAAGTGTCAAGAGATTTGAATACATTGCTCATGCTATCTGTCTGGTACTTATTGTAATTGCAAAAGGGATGGTCAACACCAAAATAGTTATTGTTTAAAAAGATAGATAATGCCTTTACTACCCATTTCCCAGCTTTGCACAACCAACATTGTTATATTAATATACTTTATAACATTTTAAACCTCTAAATTTCTGCCTGTTCTAAGCCACTACAGACAGCCTTTTAACACATACTTTATTTGTTTTTCACAACAGGAGATTGCTAGTTCATGTGGGCCATATAGATAACCTTGTGCTCATGCCCGTGAAGTTGTGTACAACACAGCACTAATTGGCTAAAATGCAAGTCAATAAATAAAGTCATATGATCAGGGGGCTGTCAGATGATGCTTAGATACAAGTTAACCACAGGGGTAAAAAGTATATTAATATTACCATGTTGGCTGTGAAAAACTGGAGAATGGACAATAAAGGGATTATCTATCTTTTTTAAACAATAAACATTTTAGAGTTGACTGTCCCTTTAAGCAATAAACATTTTAGAGTTGACTGTCCCTTTAAGCAATAAAAGGAATGTTGGCTTGATGATGTTTGTAATACTCTCTATAGCCTGTCCAGTGCTGAGTAATTTTTTTTTTTAGGAAAGTTGCTTTAAGGACCTTCAAGGAACAGTAAATTCCAAATTAGACTTTCATGATTCAGATATGGCATATCATTTTAAACAACTTTCCAATTTACTTTTATCATCAAATTGTCTTTTTTCTCTTAGTATTTTTTGTTAAAGGCTAAACCTAGGAAAGCTCATAGTCCGATTCATAGTCTGATTTCTAAGACTCTGCAGTCTACCTCTTGTCTCACTGTCTGGCAGTGAATAGCTAATAACATGTACTGTTTGTTCATGTGTGTTATACAGATAACATTGTGCTCACCCCAGTGTAGTTATTTAAGAGTCAGCACTAATTGCCTGAAATGCAAGTCTGTCAAAAGAACCGAGATAAGGAGGCCATCTGCAGAAGCTTAGATACAAGGTAGTCATAGAGGTAAAAAGTGTATTAATATAACATTTTTGGTGTTTACTATCCCTTTAAAAAAGAAAAAGTAAAAGGCTGAATTAATTTAATTTTGACTGCTTTTATGCTTCAGTTATTTTGTGTGTAATGGTTGTGTAAGAAAACAATGGCACTGTGTATATAGCGTAAGAGGCTGCCAATATTAGAGCCTGATTCTGCAACATTCTACACACTGACTAAAGGACACTTAGATATAGTAAACAAATGAATAATACAATGACAATCCAAAGTCTGAATTTCAAATAAGAACTAGAGTTCTTTCTTACAATTTTTTTTTTAGCTCAATTTCCCCCCCCCCCCCCCCATCATATGACAGCCATCATCCAATCACACAATGCATATATGTATATACTATGAACTTTTGCACGTGCACAGTAGGAGCTGGTGCCTCAGAACATGTGCATATAAAAAGACTGTTAACATTTTGATAATGGAAGTAAATTGGAAAGTTGTTTACAATTGCGTTCTGTATCTGAATCATGAAAGATTCATTTTGACATTAGTGTGCCTCTAAGCCAGACATCTTCATACTTGTCTGCCTGAGCATCATGGGAAATGTAGTTCCAAAACCTCTGGAGGGCCAAGTTTGTTGATGTCTGCTCTAAGCTGTGCAGGAGCTCATTAATATCTATCTCTAATTGGTCACAGCAAAGGAGATAATGTAAACACATCCAAGAGGCTTACATTTATTTTTTATGCAGGTCTTTTGCAATGCAGAGCTTAGTTGCTGGTATAAATTATACATATATTAACAGATAACTTTAAAGTAATGGTAAATCTGATTGTTTAAGTCTAAGTGATCAGTTATTAAAAAAAGGGTGCTAAACTTTTTCTAGCCATGCTGGCATACAGAACACTGTCAGCTGACACGCACGACTTTTGGTTTAGAGGTGCAAACATCACCTTAGAGGTAGAAGAGTGCTGTGCCGTGTGCGACCGGAGCTGCAGAGTTTAGCAAGGAGCAGCGACACAGTCTGGGTGAGTTTTATTAACTGATCACTAAGACTCCACTCGGGAGCGCGCCCGTGCACCTAGGCGAATGCAAGCGGAGTGCGAAGAAGTTTCTTTCAGATTTGCGCAATTATAGGCGCAGATTGCTTTCATAAATAGGGCGATTGGTGCGTATGCGTTATTTTGCCCGCAATTACAGGCAAATTGCTTTGATAAATCTACCCCTTAGTTAGTGGCTGTTGTCATTATTATAACTTTTTTGTAGAGAGCCAACAGATTCCACGGTTCTAAGAGAGTTCATCTCACCTGTACAAAAGACTTTGTATTAACATGCAGGTAACATATTAGAAAATTTAGTTGTAATGGTATTTAAAGGGACATTCTGGTGAAAATTTAAATACATATAGACAAATTACATCTTCAAATAGAAACATATTTGCAATAAACATGCATTGGCAGAAATTATTCTAGTAAAAGTTATCATTGTTTTAGTGTTAACATTTCTCTGCATGTGAAGCATAGCTAGATATTCTCAGTGCACCAGCCTTTTAAATATTGCAGCAGCTCAGAGAGCAAGTGCGGCGTGTATCATGTCAGCAATTAACATATTAGATGGTACAAGCACCTTAAGCTCTCTGAGGCCTGAGCAAATGTTGTGTTTAAAATGCTGGTGCATGATGCATACTTGAATACACTTTTGAAACAGCTATATATTTTATTAGAGAGAGAGAAAACTAGGTTGTCTGCTATTTTTGCAGACTGAGCCCATTTATATGGACATGTTCTTGAGAATAATGGATTGAGGCTTCAATTGGCAAAAACAGTCATTTCATATTTAAAAAAAAAAATCAAAAGAAAGGGGCGGAGCTAGCCGGCGCTAAAGATGGAAGCAGGTGACTATAGCTCCGGAGTCTGGTCGACCAAAAAGAATAGGAGCCAAACAGCCCCGATGTGAGCAGGAGTCCTAACACAGCTCAGGGACATTCCGGCGCAATCAGGACAGTTGATGTTGCTCTGCCGCAGTGTAAGATTAATTGAGTCGCCGGTTGGGCCTGCACTCCCTAGCCGTTAGCAGCATTGGACCACACACGTACTGGCCAGACAGCTGTCTTGGATCGGCTATCCCTACACCTCCAGGCACCCGGAACATAAGCTGCAAAGTGAAAACAGTAGAGGCAGAGCATGCTGAATATAAAAGATCCAGCCACGTGGTAAACACAAGTGATTCCTACCATTATGTGAGTGCAGAGACACCACGCAGCACAATCCCTTTACACCTATCGAACAATCAACACAGCGGCAAATATCTGACAGACCATGCATAAAAATGGTATAGGCTACGATTAGGGCCTCATAACTACTGACACCTTGTATAACAGAGGATATAGCTTAGGGGTTGATGAAGTACATATCGCTTAAGCTACCATTAGACCCCAAGTGAACCCGTGCATAGTAGGCCTCAGCCCTAGTACCTAGACCTACCTAATCTTGCAGGATTAATTTTCAGAGGAGCAATCCACACATTTTCCCCTGCCTATATGCATAGAGCCACTTGAAATAGCAGAGTTTTGCTCATACAATTTTGCCTGATCAGTGTTAACATTATGTCGACTAGGAGAGTGCCCAGATATGAAAAAGCGAGTAAGGGCTTAACCACAACTACCACAAAGGTGCACTCCTTTTTTAAATCAATTGACGCCTCGGCAATAGACCACACAGACAAGCTTGAAAACCCACAGCCAGAGATGTCAGACCACGAGACAGACACTGAAGTGGAAACACCAATAACCAGAGCTGACTTACAAACCTTACCCACCAAAGAGGACTTTACCGGCTTTATAAACCAAGTCAGTAACATGATTAAAACTAGCCTCTCCAAAGTAAGAAAATAAATCAGCGGGAACCGGATTGTCTAGTTAAAAGATGTCGCACAGACCGACAACCTTCTGGACCTACAGCCAAGACAAACCTCTCAGAATTCCTCTGTGATACAGCAATTACAAGATCAGGTCGAAGACCTGGATAATAGAGGGAGAAGGCAAAATATTAGTATTAGAGGTATTCCAGAATCTGTCAGATCAATAGAACTGCTCCTAAGGACCCTGCACCACCAAGAGATGGTATTCTCAAGTTTTTTTCAGTTTCAGGGGCAAAGAAAACATTCTCACTGCAACACGGAAAAAAATATCCAGTTAACCACGAGGGGAATCAGCTTAAGCTATATGCTGACCTCATGCTAGCAAAGAGAAGAGAGGCGAAATACCTTACAATGAACTTGAGAGACCTGGGCACCCCGTACAGATGGGGGTTCCTCTTCTGCCTGAAAGTACTGAAGGTCTACAAAACACTGGAGGATTTAGACACCTTTTGTTCTTAGTTGCAGATCGAAGCACCAAAGCTTCCATCTCTTCAGGATGACACACAGAGCGCTAGAGCCCACAGACCCCAATGACAAGGATGGAGGCAAGTCTACCACAAACGAAAAAAGAAAGGCTCAATGGACACTTCTTCACTTGCTGTAAGCGAGAGCCAGACCTCTGTTACTTGAAAGAAGATCAACCCATGGTAGGACTGTTCGATCTTTTCCACCCTCTAGATCATGCCGAAAGAGGGAAATCACTGACCTCCTGAAACTCAAAATGGACAGTAAAAGTTTAAGTAAGGACTCACCACCTCCCCCTTGCAATATAGAGGGGCTGTAGCATGAGGCCGTCTGGCATAGAGTCGTACCTTTTTACTGGGCAACTAAGCTGGACTATAAATGTATACGACTCTATACATGCCAGGATACAATGTTTATCTATTCCCCCTTTCCCTCCTTCTCCCCCTCTATCAAAGCCACTCTATATAAGCTACCCTCTGGCTAATACAACTGTTAATACTCTAACTATCATAGGCTCCCATCCCATATAACTGCAACTTGCCGACCTGCTACCAAAAGTTGTAGCTGTTACTTGTCCCCCTCCTCCCTATAGGAGTTACTATGGCAATGCTTATTGTTTGTTTGAACTTGATTATTGTTGAATTTACATTTGTTTTTTGTTTCAAAAGTAAAGCTATTCTACCTCTTCTATCACCCCCTCTTCTCTTATACTTTCTCCGACCCGGCTAGGACATAATCGACGCTATATCAGATGGGAATAAGGTAAGCCCTTCTCTCCTCTACACACCCAACCACCCACCTCCACATTCATGAGGACTCAATCAATTAAATTAATTACATTAAATGTGAAGGGACTAAACTCGCCAACTAAGCGCTCGGTGGCCCTTTCTTGGTTCAAGAAATCTAAAGTAGATATTGTCTTCATCGAGGAAACACATTTCCCTAAAGACTGCCCACCCAGGTTCTCCACCAGAGATTTCCTGACCGGTTAGGAGTAGGAGGTATGCTTATACACAGGTCAACACTGTTTCAGCTACTGGCTGTTGATGCAGACCCAGGGGATAGATGGTTAATATTAGTGGGACTTCTTCAGAATAGACCGATAACACTAGCTAACATCTCTGCACCAAACAGGCCAAATTTATCCACCAAGTTACCCTTAGAATACCTCAATTGCAAAAAGGCTCACTAGTACTGGTGGGAGATTTAAATATAGCTTTGAAACCATTACTGGATTGTTCCACCGGATTGAGTGGGGCATCCCCTAGATCACTCCTGAACATAAGCGTGAACCTCCACTCTCTTGCCTTAATAGACGTATGGCGTGCTAGACATCCAGGTCAGAACAAACGTTGTCCCCGTTTTATATGGAGACTGGATGATTCTATGCTCAAAAACCCCATTTCGAACTTGAAAATTTCAGAACACATAAAAGAATACTATACCCTAAATCACACACCGGAATATTACAATAAATATACCGAATATCACAAAGAAAAAAATGTGAAATAAATGTGATATGGGATCTCACTGAGGAATGCTAACAAGCTGAAAAATTCATCCAGAGGACACCGACATATCCTTGATTCAGAACTTTATTTGGTTTTCCTTTTATGATTTTTGTTATCACATTTATTTCACACACCGGAATAGCCTGTCATATGCTTTGGGAAGCACACAAATCAATGATACGGGGAGACCTCATTAAACTTAAAGCATTCTATACTAAACAATACAGAAGGGCCTACACAGATATCCTAAATACCATAAGAGACCTAGAAACCCAACATAAACTAAATCCGACAAACAACATTATAGCCAGGCATCTACAAAAAGCGCAAAACAAGCTCAACCATTTATTATTCAAGGAAGCCCAAAAGAAAGCATTTTACCTTTAAAATGTTCATTTTTCTGATTAGAATAGGAACCTCACTTGCTAGGACACGCTAACAACAAGTTTATACATTCACAAAATTATACATCCCAATAGCCACAGTGGTGAGTAGTATTCAAATTGCTGAACAATTCAAATTCCTTTATAGCAAATTGTATAACCTACCGCTTCCACCACTAGCAACATCCTCTGCAGCTAGCGAACAATGTTGCAAAGGCCCACCTTTCTGTTCTATCTGAGGAATTAGCTGGTACCCTAGATGACACTATAACCACCCAAGAAGTACTAATGGATATTAAATCTCTCCCTCTTCACAAAAGCCCAGGGCCAGATGGCTTCACCAATTTGTATTATAAACAGTTAAACAGTTTGCACCTCTTCTCGCATCACACTTTACCTCACTCTTTATTTCCATCGACGACAACAGACCATGGTCCAAACAAATTCTAGAGGCATATATTACAGTAATACCAAAGGCAGATAAAGACCCAACAAAAGTTGAAAATTATAGGCCCATATGATTACTCAATACCTACATTAAAATATATGCTAAGATCTTAGCCTTACGCCTCCAACAAAATCCTTCTCCAATTAATACACCCTGATCAGTCAGGCTTTATGCCCTGGAGAGAGGCAAGAGATAATACGATACGGGTCATTAATTTTATGGAGGATGCCAGCCAGTCGAAACAACCCTCAATATTAATATCCACTGATGCTGAGAATTTCCTGAGATTATGCCTGTCTTCCTTTGGAATCGGCCCTAAGATGAGACATAGAATCTTAAGCCTATACTCATACCCCTCGGCAAGAGTAAGGGTCAATGGACTATTGTCGGACAGTTTTTATATACACAATGGCGCGAGGCAGGGTTGCCCACTGCCACCACTCCTTTTTGCTATTTCCATGGAAGTACTAACATCTTATATAAGAAATAAATCAGACATTAGTGGAATATAGCCAGGTCCCATGGCATATAAAATTAGCCTATATGCAGATGATGTTCTGGTCCTTTTGACTTCCCCCGCTACATCTCTCCCATATCTTCTGACTGAATTTCACACATTTAGTGACCATTCAAATTTCTTAATAAATGCACAAAAATCCAAAGTTCTCACCATCTCCATGCCAAGAAAGGAATACGAGGAATTGCGGTCGATCTGCCCCTACAGCCTAAAACCTTTTAAGCTTAAGTACCTAGGAATTAACATAACCCGACCCCACCTTGTCTTCATAAACTCTGTAAAGATTTCAACACATGGCGTGACAAACCCCTATCCTGGTGGGAACTAATTCAAGCGATCAAAATGACCACACTCCCACAAATCTTATATATATATATATATATATATATATTACAAGCTGCTCCAATACATTTACCTACTACCTATTTCCACCAACTGCAATCTCTAATAAATTCCTTAATGGGGGGGGCATAAAACCCATAGTAAATAGGTGTGTACTCTATCAACCATTTGGAAGGGGCGGTATGGGTCTACCTTCTATCCAACAATATTATAACGCAGTTGTCCTTCAAAAAATATTAGAGTGGCACAATAAACCATACTTGAAAACATGGGCATTTATAGATGCATATCTCTTAAATTCCCCAGAGGTAGGCCCCCTGTGTTGGTTCAAACATTCCGTCAGACCAGTGCTAGCCAAACAGTCTCTATTGTATGCCCATCTCTTTAAGACTTGGGACCACATAATATGTAAAATGAAGGGGATATCATCCACTCTCTCCCCTATGACCCTCATCTCGATTGACGCAGAATTGACTAGAGGCCTCATCCCACAGGAGCTGAAAACACGAGGATTAGGGCACACAATACCATTTTCTATGGTAGTAGACAAAGGGAAACTTAAGGAATGAGCACAGTTGGCTGAGATTACTGGGGGGTTTTTCACACCGTGGCTTAAATATTCTCAATTGAGATCACCCTACAAACTAGACCTTCTCAGAGAACCCACTAGCTTTGAGCGCCTATGCTTAATGGATACCCTGCCCCCGCGGCTCTCTGTCAATAGCAAACAAATTACTGGACGAAGCTACCACTCCCTCTTCACCCCCATTTGCTATTCACTGGCAAACAGAACTTGGGATTTCACTAACTAAGAAGCATTGGAACAATATTTCTTTCATGTAATTAGCAAGAGTCCATGAGCTAGTGACGTTTGGGATATACATTCCTACCAGGAGGGGCAAAGTTTCCCAAACCTCAAAATGCCTATAAATACACCCCTCACCACACCCACAAATCGGTTTTACAAACTTTGCCTCCCTTGGAGGTGGTGAAGTAAGTTTGTGCTAGATTCTACGTTGATATGCGCTTCGCAGCAGGCTGGAGCCCGGTTTTCCTCTCAGTGTGCAGTGAATGTCAGAGGGATGTGAAGAGAGTATTGCCTATTTGAATTCAATGATCTCCTTCTACGGGGTCTATTTCATAGGTTCTCTGTTATCGGTCGTAGAGATTCATCTCTTACCTCCCTTTTCAGATCGACGATATACTCTTATATATACCATTACCTCTACTGATTGTCGTTTCAGTACTGGTTTGGCTTTCTACTACATGTAGATGAGTGTCCTGGGGTAAGTAAGTCTTATTTTGTGACACTCTAAGCTATGGTTGGGCACTTTTTTATAAAGTTCTAAATATATGTGTTTAAACATTTATTTGCCTTGATTCAGGATGTTCAACGTTCCATATTTCAGACAGTCAGTTTCATATTTGGGATAATGCATATGAATAAATCAATTTTTTCTTACCTTAAAATTTGACTTTTTCCTCTGGGCTGTTAGGCTCGCGGGGGCTGAAAATGTTTCATTTTATTGCGTCATTCTTGGCGCTGACTTTTTTGGCGCAAAAATTTTCTGTCACTTCCGGCGTCATACGTGGAAGTCGCGTCAATTTTTTTGACGTTTTTGCGCCAAAAGTGTCGGCGTTACCGGATGTGGCGTCATTTTTGGCGCCAAAAGCATTTAGGCGCCAAATAATGTGGGCGTCTTTTTTGGCGCTAAAAAATATGGGCGTCATTATAGTCTCCACATTATTTAAGTCTCATTGTTTATTTGCTTCTGGTTGCTAGAAGCTTGTTCATTGGCATTTTTTCCCATTCCTGAAACTGTCATTTAAGGAATTTGATAATTTTGCTTTATATGTTGTTTTTTCTACTACATATTGCAAGATGTCTCAGATTGACCCTGAGTCAGAAGCTACTTCTGGAAAATCGCTGCCTGGTGCTGGATCTACCAAAGTTAAGTGTATTTGTTGTAAACTTGTGGTAACTGTTCCTCCGGCTGTTGTTTGTGATGAATGTCATGACAAACTTTCTAATGCAGATAATATTTCCTTTAGTAATGTTCCATTTTTTGTTTCTAAATCTATTAAGAAGGCTATGTCTGTTATTCCTCCTTCCAGTAAACGTAAAAGGTCTTTTAAAACTTCTCATGTTTCAGATGACTTTTTAAACAAACATCATCATTCTGATTCTGTTTCTGATACTGATTTTTCTGGTTCAGAGGGTTCTGTTTCAGAGATTGATACTGATAAATCTTCTTATTTATTTAAAATGGAATTTATTCGTTCTTTACTTAAAGAAGTCTTAATTGCATTAGAAATAGAGGAGTCTGGTCCTCTTGATACTAAATCTAAACGTTTGAATACGGTTTTTAAACCCCCTGTAGTTATTCCGGAGGTTTTTCCTGTCCCTGATGCTATTTCTGAAGTAATTTCCAGGGAATGGAATAATCTTGGTAATTCATTTACTCCTTCTAAACGGTTTAAGCAATTATATCCTGTGCCATCTGACAGATTAGAGTTTTGGGACAAAATCCCTAAGGTTGATGGGGCTATCTCTACTCTTGCTAAACGTACTACTATTCCTACGGCAGATAGTACTTCTTTTAAGGATCCTTTAGATAGGAAAATTGAATCCTTTCTAAGAAAAGCTTACTTATGTTCAGGTAATCTTCTTAGACCTGCTATATCTTTGGCGGATGTTGCTGCAGCTTCAACTTTCTGGTTAGAAGCTTTAGCTCAACAAGTAACAGATCATAATACTCATAGCATCGTTAATCTTCTTCAACATGCTAATAACTTTATTTGTGATGCCATCTTTGATATCATTAGGGTTGATGTCAGGTATATGTCTTTAGCTATTTTAGCTAGAAGAGCTTTATGGCTTAAAACTTGGAATGCTGATATGTCTTCTAAGTCAACTTTGCTTTCCCTTTCTTTCCAGGGTAATAAATTGTTTGGTTCACAGTTGGATTCTATTATTTCAACTGTTTCTGGGGGGAAAGGAACTTTTTTACCACAGGATAAAAAATCTAAAGGTAAATTTAGGTCCGCTAATCGTTTTCGTCATAATAAGAAACGAAAGCCTGATCCTTCCCCTACAGGAACAGTATCAGTTTGGAAACCATCTCCAGTCTGGAATAAATCCAAGCCCTTTAGAAAGCCAAAGCCAGCTCCCAAGTCCACATGAAGGTGCGGCCCTCATTCCAGCTCAGCTGGTAGGGGGCAGATTACGTTTTTTCAAAGAAATTTGGATCGATTCACAATCTTTGGATTCAGAACATTGTTTCTCAAGGGTACAGAATAGGCTTCAAGATAAGGCCTCCTGCAAGAAGATTTTTTCTTTCCCGTGTCCCAATAAATCCAGTGAAGGCTCAAGCATTTCTGAAATGTGTTTCAGATCTAGAGTTGGCTGGAGTAATTGTGCCAGTTCCAGTTCTGGAACAGGGGCTGGGGTTTTACTCAAATCTCTTCATTGTACCAAAGAAGGAGAATTCCTTCAGACCAGTTCTGGATTTAAAAATATTGAATCGTTATGTAAGGATACCAACATTCAAAATGGTAACTATAAGGACTATTCTGCCTTTTGTTCAGCAAGGGCATTATATGTCCACAATAGATTTACAAGATGCATATCTGCATATTCCGATTCATCCAGATCACTATCAGTTTCTGAGATTCTCTTTCCTAGACAAGCATTACCAGTTTGTGGCTCTGCCGTTTGGCCTAGCAACAGCTCCAAGGATTTTTTCAAAGGTTCTCGGTGCCCTTCTATCTGTAATCAGAGAACAGGGTATTGTGGTATTTCCTTATTTGGACGATATCTTGGTACTTGCTCAGTCTTCACTTTTAGCAGAATCTCATACGAATCAACTTGTATCATCTCTTTGAGAACATGGTTAGAGGATCAATTTACCAAAGAGTTTGTTGATTCCTCAGACAAGGGTAACCTTTTTAGGTTTCCAGATAGATTCAGTGTCCATGACTCTGTCGCTGACGGACAAAAGACATCTGAAATTGGTTTCAGCTTGTCGAAACCTTCAGTCTCAATCATTCCCTTCGGTAGCCTTATGCATGGAAATTCTAGGTCTTATGACTGCTGCATCGGACGCGATCCCCTTTGCTCGTTTTCACATGCGACCTCTTCAGCTCTGTATGCTGAACCAGTGGTGCAGGGATTATACAAAGATATCGCAATTAATATCTTTAAACCGATTGTACGACACTCTCTGACGTGGTGGACAGACCATCATCGTTTAGTTCAGGGGGCTTCTTTTGTTCTTCCGACCTGGACTGTGATCTCAACAGATGCAAGTCTGACAGGTTGGGGAGCTGTATGGGGATCTCTGACAGCACAAGGGGTTTGGGAATCTCAGGAGGCGAGATTACCAATCAACATTTTGGAACTCTGTGCGATTTTCAGAGCTCTTCAGTCGTGGCCTCTTCTAAAGAGAGAGTCGTTCATTTGTTTTCAGACGGACAATGTCACAACCGTGGCATATGTCAATCATCAAGGAGGGACTCACGGTCCTCTGGCTATGAAAGAAGTATCTTGAATACTTGTTTGGGCGGAATCCAGCTCCTGTCTAATTTCTGCGGTTCATATCCCAGGTATAGACAATTGGGAAGCGGATTATCTCAGTCGCCAAACATTACATCCGGGCGAATGGTCTCTTCACCCAGAGGTATTTCTTCAGATTGTTCAAATGTGGGGACTTCCAGAAATAGATCTGATGGCTTCTCATCTAAACAAGAAGCTTCCCAGGTATCTGTCCAGATCCAGGGATCCTCAGGCGGAAGCAGTGGATGCATTGTCACTTCCTTGGAAGTATCATCCTGCCTATATCTTTCCGCCTCTAGTTCTTCTTCCAAAAGTGATTTCCAAGATTCTAAAGGAGCGTTCGTCTGTTCTGCTGGTGGCTCCAGCATGGCCTCACAGGTTTTGGTATGCGGATCTTGTCCGGATGGATACTTGCCAACCGTGGACTCTTCCGTTAAGACCAGACCTTCTATCGCAAGGTCCTTTTTTCCATCAGGATCTTAAATCCTTAAATTTGAAGGTATGGAGATTGAACGCTTGATTCTCAGTCATAGAGGTTTCTCTGACTCCGTAATTAATACTATGTTACAGGCTCGTAAATCTGTATCTAGGAAGATATATTATCGAGTCTGGAAGACTTACATTTCTTGGTGTTCTTCTCATAATTTTTCCTGGCATTCTTTTAGAATTCCTAGAATTTTACAGTTTCTTCAGGATGGTTTGGATAAAGGTTTGTCTGCAAGTTCCTTGAAAGGACAAATCTCTGCTCTTTCTGTTCTTTTTCACAGAAAGATTGCTAATCTTCCTGATATTCATTGTTTTGTTCAGGCTTTGGTTCGTATAAAACCTGTCATTAAGTCAATCTCTCCTCCTTGGAGTTTGAATTTGGTTCTGGGGGCTCTTCAAGCTCCTCCGTTTGAACCTATGCATTCGCTGGATATTAAATTACTTTCTTGGAAAGTTTTGTTTCTTTTGGCCATCTCTTCTGCTAGAAGAGTTTCTGAATTATCTGCTCTTTCTTGTGTCTCCTTTTCTGATTTTTCATCAGGATAAGGCGGTTTTGCGAACTTCATTTAAATTTTTACCTAAGGTTGTGAATTCTAACAACATTAGTAGAGAAATTGTAGTTCCTTCATTGTGTCCTAATCCTAAGAACTCTAAGGAAAGATCGTTGCATTCTTTGGATGTAGTTAGAGCTTTGAAATATTATGTTGAAGCTACTAAAGATTTCCTAAAGACTTCTAGTCTATTTGTTTTCTTTTCTGGTTCTAGGAAAGGTCAGAAGGCTTCTGCCATTTCTTTGGCATCGTGGTTGAAGTCTTTGATTCATCATGCTTATGTTGAGTCGGGTAGAACTCCGCCTCAACGGATTACAGCTCATTCGACTAGGTCAGTCTCTACTTCCTGGGCATTTAGGAATGAAGCTTCGGTTGATCAGATTTGCAAAGCAGCAACTTTGTCTTCTTTGCATACTTTTACTAAATTCTACCATTTTGGTGTGTTTTCTTCTTCAGAAGCAGTCTTTGGTAGAAAAGTACTTCAGGCAGCTGTTTCAGTTTGATTCTTCTGCTTATAATTTCAGTTTTTTTCATTATAAGATTAAGACTTTGTTTTGGGTGTGGATTATTTTTCAGCGGAATTGGCTGTCTTTATTTTATCCCTCCCTCTCTAGTGACTCTTGCGTGGAAGATCCACATCTTGGGTATTCATTATCCCATACATCACTAGCTCATGGACTCTTGCTAATTACATGAAAGAAAACATAATTTATGTAAGAACTTACCTGATCAATTCATTTCTTTCATATTAGCAAGAGTCCATGAGGCCCACCCCTTTTTTGTGCTGGTTATGATTTTTTTGTATAAAGCACAATTATTCCAATTCCTTATTTTTTATGCTTTCACACTTTTTTCTTATCACCCCACTTCTTGGCTATTCGTTAAACTGATTTGTGGGTGTGGTGAGGGGTGTATTTATAGGCATTTTGAGGTTTGGGAAACTTTGCCCCTCCTGGTAGGAATGTATATCCCATACGTCACTAGCTCATGGACTCTTGCTAATATGAAAGAAATGAATTTATCAGGTAAGTTCTTACATAAATTATGTTTTTTTACCAATCCCATAAATCATCCTTCTTCCCTAGACTACTTGAACTGAACCACAAAGTTCTGTTCCGTTGATATCTCACTCCTGAAAGAATCAAGCACATATACTCCAATGCCAATACATCTTGCTGGAGGGGATGTGGTAAACCGGGTACAATGTTGCATATTTGGTGGCAGTGCCAATGTCTAGCTCCCTTTTGGAATAGTGTAGAGAATTTTTTTTCAAGGGATTACTGGGAAGTACCTTTTATCCTAAACCCACTAACTGCCCTTTTCAACTTCAAACCGGAAAAGCTATGCAAAATTAAATGGAAATTATTACAAATAGGCCTCAATAGCGCTAGACTCTTGATTGCAAGAAAGTGGAAAACAACACAAATTCCCACAATACAAGAATGGGAACTCCACACAATTGAGCTTCTCGCTTACAAGGAATTCTAATACTTTAAGAATGGAAACTTGACCTTCTTTCAGGAGGTCATGTTTTACTGGGAATCTCTCACCCACCTTAAACATTAGACAACTTCTTACCCCCCCTTACGAACCTCCCAGCCGGGTACCTCCCTCCTGTTTTTCTTTATTCTTCCCTTTTTCCTTACTATTTCTCTCTTCACCTTTCCCTCTCTTCTCCCCCCCCTTTTTCTTTCACCATGACTTATTAACATTGAACCTGCATTAGGATCCATTGTCTATCCTGTAATGCAGACTCAACAGTTCAATGAATGCCTTCGAAGGGTAGGACATTATTCTATACTTATTGAGTCTGTATCGATATACACATTATTATTTGTTTAGTCTATTTGAAACGTTATCAAGAGACTGACTAGTTGATACAGGAGAGACTAAACCGCAGAAGTTCACAGGTGAAGCTATATTGCTGAGAATCGCTGAGCTATCAGGTAGACCTGGAAATAATTAATGTTTTGTATTTTACTGTGTCATTGTTTGAAAAGACCTTTGCAGTCTGGATATCTTATTGACTTGTTCCAGTTTTACAATAAAGCTTTTTTTTTAAACTTAAAAAAGAGAGCAATTTCCCATATGTTTTGCACTTTGCAGCTTCTATAAAAAATCATTGGAAACACATTAAGGGGAAACCAATTTTATAGTTAAAAACATAGTTAAAGAACACTAAACTCTAAATACATTTCATGCACTTCCCTCTAATCATGGGTGCTTTCATTTTGGAAACTAGGTTACACTGCAGGTATCTGAAGGAGGGTTGCTCTACATTTGAAGACAGGTTAGAACTGGAATGTAGTGAAAGATTTCAGCATGGTAGCCCCATGACTAGGGGGAGGTGGGGAATAACCTCAATACTATGCTTATAAAATGTATTTATTTAGTGTTTAACATCCCTTTAAGGTCAGCTCCAGAGCAGCAATGCACTACTGGGATATAGCTGAACACATCTGGTGAGCCAATCACAGGAGGCACCAATCTCCAGCTAGCTCCAAGTAGTGTATTGCTTCTCCTGAGCTTACATAGATATGCATTTCAACAAAGGATGCAGAAGGAACAAAGTAAATTTGATAATCGTAGTTAAAGGATTCCAAAAGTTTTTCTTTTCTCCATGTAATCTAATTATATAAATCGAATCTACATAAACGAACAATCATAATTTAGCCACTTTTTGTTGAAACAAGCGTTATTATTGTAATTATAACATATATCATATTCATGAATAAACGTCATAGAAGCCAAACCAACTTTAACGTTGCCTACAATGCAAATTCTTATCTCCAATCCAAAAGCCTGTTCGTGCATATCATTAAGGTATCGTTGCATCACCCTGCTCATGCGCTATTGAATCCCGTGTTTTGCGCATGCGCACATTGCTGCTTTGAATAAACAGAACCACAAAGCATTTACTCGCATAACGTATGCGCTCTTAAAAAGACTATCAATTGCATAGGTATTCTAGGGCAATGTTGTTCACTAAGATATGTTTCACATTACACCTAAAAATTAGATTATCTTTGAAAATCGCTATTATAGAGCTAAAACCAATTTTGAAAACCTAAAATGTTTAGGGAATATTTTTTTTTTTAAATTGATATAATATGTATAATTGAGAAAATTGTATTTGAAATAGTAATATAAACATAATTATAGTATTTGTAATACTATCGTTTCTCTATTTGATTTACATAAATTGAGTTAGATATTCAATTAAAATTAAAAGCTATGTATTCGCAATGAATTGATAATGAGGGTTAGCTTATGATATTATCGTTATTATGCTGTTTCTATTATGACATTCGTATTTTAAAATCCTTTTAATGTTTGCAGTTAAATCTTGATTGTATGTTATTTATCAATCTTAATGACAACCAAAGATGATATAAATAAGGTCAATAATTGTAATTGAAAGCTTTTTACATGGTAAACTGCATTAATATTAAATATATCAAAAAGTATTCAGAGTATAAAATTATGTTAGATGAATTAAGTATCTGAATTAAATAGGGGTTTCATTCATCAAAAGTATAAATGTAAAGTAAGAACTGATAATTTATGCTCGTTATTGCAAGGGTCATTCTCGCTACGCATAATTACGATCTTACCTGTTCTATAACGCTGTCACATCTGTTTCCCAGTATCGATTCAGACGGTCTGCTTGTTCAGATTAGAGTGAGGTGTACGGTGACGTGTTGGATCGTAATTATGCGTAGCGAGAATGACCCTTGCAGTACTGCGCAAATCGGCCATATTAATAACTCAGGTTATCAAATACGATTCGTTATTCAAACTACAGGTTAAAACGGTGGGTTTGGAAAGCAATTAATTTTTTACATGGAATATTGATTGAACAGTAGTAATCTGACACGCAAAGCCTATTACAAATATGGATATCATAGATGTATATATCAAATTAAGTTAAGTGTATTCAAAAGTTTAGTGTCCCTTTTAAAGGGACAGTCAAGTCCAAAATAAACTTTTATGATTCAAATAGGGCATGTAATTTTAAACGACTTTCCAATTTACTTTCATCACCAATTTTTCTTTGTTCTCTTGGTATTCTTAGTTGAAAGCTAAACCTAGGTAGGCTCATATACTAATTTCTTAGACCTTGAAAGCCACCTCTAATCTGAATGAATTTTGATAGTTATTTTTACCACTAGAGGGCATTAGTTCATGTCTGTTATATAGATAACATTGAACTGAAATAACAGGGTAGTTTGCAGAGGCTTAGATACAAGGTAATTACAGCGGTAAAATGTGCATTATTATAACTGTTTTGGGTATGCAAAACTAGGCAATAGGTATTAAAGGGATTATCTATCTTTTTAAACAACAAACATTCTGGTGTTGACTGTCCCTTTAAATAAAAAGTCTTTTAAAATGACACGCTTTGTCTGAACAATTAAAGTTTAATTTTGCCTTTCATGTTTCCTAATCAATAGATTGTAGTTTTATTTATTTTAAATGTTTGTACAGTTATATATATATATATATATATATATATATATATATATATATATATATATATATATATATATATATATATATATATATATGTGTTTTGGAATACATCTTTTTAAAGATCTACTTTTTTAATAATGGTTTATTAAAAGCTCAAATAGTGCTCTCCTGTAGAATCATCATTTTACATTGCCCTTATGAGACTCTTAGAAATCAATTTTGTCTGGAGGATTACAGGTCTTGGCTCGTTGACCTCTCTCGAGGCCTTTGTTTTCTTCTCCAGGATCTCTGTGAGCTTATCTATATTTTCTCGATGAGAGTATATTTATGTTTCTTAACCTGTGCTTTTCTTTGTGATATATCTATTATGCGTAAAAGGTATGATCCTTTTCTTGTGCTGCCTTTATTTCCTTTAATAAAGCTCTTTTGAAATTTAAAAAAAAAAAAAAAAAAAGCTCAAATAGTACAATAACAATATAAAATGATAAACTATACAAATAGATAGCTATAAACTTATAAACCATACAAAACAATATAATGATAACAAACTATTATAGACTGTCCTATTCAGAACATCGTGAGCATGGAAATTGGGTGAGATTAGAAAAACAGAGAAAAACTTTAAATAATACAATCAGTTCCTAAATGTAAGCAACAAAGGTTCCAAGAGATGGTCCAAATGAATATTGACCCTAAAAAAGTACAGTAAAACAGGACCTCCGATACTCGCACATCTTCAGTTACTAAACATAGATAATATCATAATACACAGAACACCCTATAACTTCTGTCAATAAGGATAATTTACTACTTGTTATGTCAAAGGATCTTTAATTCAATTTAAACCTTACTTCAGGTCAAAGAATACATAGGTTTCTTTCACATGGTGGTGGGAGTCTACAAGCCATTACTCCTGGGATTCAATTCCTGGCTACTAAGAGGAGGCAAAGATTCCCAAAACTCCAAGAGCACTTAATCCCTCCTACCTTTCTGGCATGGCAGTTTTATCTTTGCCTCCACAGGAGGAATGTGAAGAATTGAGGTGCTCCAGATTCTTCATTGTGTGTTATACCATAAGAAAATTGCCAACATTCCTGACATTCAGTGCTTTGTTCAAGGTTTAGTCAGGTTAAAACCAGTGATTAAATAAATTTCTCTTTCTTGGAACCTTAATCTGATTTTAAGAGTCTTGCAGATTCCTCAATTCACATAATTTGGACATTCAGCTTCTGTGTCGGAAGGTGTTGTTTCTCTTAGCAATATCTTCTGCCAGAAAAGTTTCTGAATTGTCCTTTCTTGCAAACCCCCTTATCTTATTTTTCACCTGGTTAAGGCGGTTTTAAGGGCTAAATATGATTTCTTATTAAAGTTTTTTTTTTTTTTTTTGGTTGAACAAATTTGCTAGACGGCAACTCGGTCATAGTTACATCAAAGTAGTTGAATGTAGTATATTTGCTTCTTTTGAAGTGGCTTTTGGTAGGTAAGTCCTCCAGTCAGCAGTGACTGGAAATGAGGGGATTGCCTTCCAAAATATTTTTTTTGTCCCGTCTAAATTACTAGTGTACTTCACAGCTCGGGTATTAGTTCCCAGGACTCACACCTTTTTAAGAAATACTTTTTACTTACTTGATAGATTAATTAATGAGACCCACCAATTTTCATTAGATGTAATTTTTTTTCTGGCAGCAGTTCTAGTTTTCACTTCTCTTTCTCTGCATTGCCCTTTCCTAGCTTTTCTACTTCTCCTTGCTTGGCTTTATGGCAGAGTAGCATACCAGAGAGGTGGGAGAGATTAAGTACTCCTGGAGTTTTGAGAATATTTGCCTCCTCTTAGGGGCCAGGAGTTGAATCCCAAAAGTAAAGACTTTTGGACTCTCACCACCATGAAATTAATTTATCAGGTCAACATAAATTTTGATTTTGTACTTAGGGATTAAATATGATTCAGAATGAGTGCAACAGTCATTGGAAATATGCACTCAGTGCATGTGTAACAAAAAGAAAAACCAGCGCTATATCCTACTAAAATAAAATTAATTCTATATTGCACAAAATTACAATTCATCAGTATCAGTCAAACCAATATTTGTATTTAAATGTTGCAATTAAAAAACATAAAAAATAAGACAGAAAATAAACACATATATAATATAATAATTCTACTGGGATAATGCTAAAATAATTAAATGTTCAAGACTTCCAGGGTGATTTGGTTATCCCCACTTTATGTGTCCAAATTATAAGTAGAAAAAGGTCCACATAGACAATACTGTTACCAGGTGTTAAAGTCTCATCAATCCTTTAAACCGGTATAATCAGTTTATATGCACAGGTGCCGCTTTTTCTCCACCGGGGTTCCCTGGCCCCAGTGATAAGGTAAGGATTCCAAAAACTAGAAGACAAGTAAAGTGAAACTTTGTCTTAGCAAATGTATTGGTGCAATCAAGTGCAATACCATAAAAGCACTTACATAAAAAATAGGAGCAGTCCAGCGTCCACAAAAGGCAGTAAGCTATTTGGTCCACTCTTAGCGTGTACCGTATGTCAGGGATGTGTGTGCCTTGCCGGTCTTACTGTTGCCGTTTGACATCATGCTCAAACTGGAGCATCCCCCAGTCAACATAATAGTTACAAAGGAAAGCAAAACTGCCACCCGGGTTACTAGTTGCTCCGCCCCCTATGCGTTTCGTTTGGAACCCAGCCAAACTTTCTCAAGGGATTTCAAAAAGTGCAAAAAATTGAGCATCCCTGACATACGGTAAACGCTGAGAGTGGACCAAATAGATTACTGCCTTTTGTGGATGCTGGACTGCTCCTATTTTTTATATAAGTGCTTTTACGTTATTGCACTTGATAGTACCAATAAATTTGCTAAGACGGAGTTGTGCTTTACTTGTCTTCTAGTTTTTTTGACTCAGTGCATGTGTGATATCTCAAGATATTCTAAATATTAATACTTGTTGGCTGCTACATAGGCAGAATCATGTCATGCTTAGATAATAACGCTCTTGGCTCAAGGTGTTTTGGACATGAATTTCCCATACTTTTCCAGAAGTGTGGAATGAGCTGTTGTGATTAGCAGAGGCGTAACTAGAAACCACAGGGAACAGGTAGAAGAATCAAAGAAGGGCTTCCCCCCACACCCCCCTACATTTAACACAGAAAAAAAATATGAATCAGATTACATGTCTGCAAAAGGAGGTATACCCTGTGCCCACAGTTTGTGAGACCCCCTATTACTGTATATAGTGACACTGTTTAATCCACCAGTACTGTATATAGTGAGTTAGTGACACAGTCTGTAATTTGCCGGTGAGATGGCTGGCCTGACCCTACCCGCCCCGGTACTTTATGGAGTGACACTGACCACAGTAGTCTGTGACATGGTCCAGCCCCTCCCCCCGTACTGTATATAGTGGTACTGTATAGTGACACTGTTTACCCCCCACCCCCCCATGCTGTTGTAACAAGGTTTGTAATTGGCTGGTTCCTCAAACATACACACATGCATGCATAAATACACACACAGTCACATACATACACACACACACACACACACACAGACACACATATAAACACCAATGGGTAAAACAGAAACACTGACCCCTGTAGTCAGAGACACTAGTGAGGCATCATGTCACACTCACATGATATCAGTGCAGGCAGTGGCAGGTCAACGTTTTTTATTGGAAAAAAAAATCAAACATTTTTTATTTATTTTTTAAAGCTGGGCCCCCACCCTCAGGGGCCCAGTCACTGTTTCGCCCCTGGTGATTTGGTTCTTGGCCAAACTATCCATAATGAATTGCTTCAATGCAGTGAGATTTGTAAGTATTGGACATTAATTTACTTCTGGTTTTTAACACCTTAGTGGAGTTTAGGTGTTTACTGCCATGGGTCAGCCAGTCTGGCCCATGGCAACCCATCTTAGCCCATGGCAGTCTAATCCCACCCATGACACACGGGGCTCCTCCTATGACATATCCATTCTCACCTCCTGTTGAGGCCCCACCGACAAATCACCAGTGGGCCTCCTGGAGGTGCCCCCCCAAGACGAAATTCCTGGGGATGCCACTTCTGGACTGTGACTTTGTTTTCCTGTTCTGCACTGTGTCCGTACAAATAAAGATTTGCTTGTGTTTTAATATAACCAATCTGCTGTGTGGCCCAGATTCTTTTCAACTTATAGATGGGTGGCCAGATATTCTTCTTCACACAACACATTGTATGGGTCCTTCAATGATGTCAAGTTATCTAGATTGTGGTAGTGCATTGCACCCTGTAAACCATTGCACTTCTGCATCCATGCTTGATTGCTAGAATAAAACTTTGGCTGAAATGCATCAACAACTATTTTTCAGGATTTTTTTGTGACTATTACATGTTGTCACTTTGGAGTCTTAATTCTAGCAGGGCCAAGTTAACAAGATCTCGTTTTACCAGGGCTTTGCCAAAACAGGCCTCAGTACCTTAGTATAAAAAATTATCTTTCAATGAATAGAGTTAAAGGGACAGTTAACTCTTTGAGATTGTTATATAAAATGTTTCTGTGTAGCAAAAGAACTGTGCAGTATACTTTCGTTATTTATTTTGTTCCCTTTTCCTGTCATTTAATTCAGACAATTGTGTGTTTTCCAGTTCTGAGAATATAAAGAGCACACGGCAAGCTTCATAGGCATAAACCAGCCACATGCTTTGGCAAAGATAAGATAACAAGTAAAACAATGGAAAGTTTAACAAAATGACAGTGGGTAGCCGTATCTACTCCAATAACAAGTCCAGATTGGCTCCTCCAAATAAGGCATGTGCTGGGGTTTGGCTATTGAAATACATCTGCAGCAAACAAGGTGTTAATGCATTCCAAACCTTTTCAATTCAACTATTATGTCAATTTAATGCAATAGTGCAGACAAATCCTGTAATTACAAGGTGTTTACTGTCCCTTTAACTTAACTAGGGGGTTTATACACCTTTTGGTTTGAATACATAGCGAAACAAAACAAATGACAAACACTATTGTGCTTCTGTCCCTGATACTTCCCTTTTAAGATCTATTTATGTAAATCACAAAATGATGTGACCAAATTCAATGTGAAGAATATGGAACCATGAAGAATCTCCAGCAGGGGCAAACACTTTTTTCCCTCCAATGTATATCTTTAATCCAACAGGGGCGTAATGATTTACGTTACTGTATAGCCAAACTATAATGAGAAATCCAGCAGAACTTGTCAGTTGCAACATCCTAAGAATGTGTTAAATGCATATGCACTTTCCATGACATCAGATCAGAATCTGAACGTGTCCCCTTGTTGAACCACTGGACAGTACTTGTGTTGTTAAAGAATTCTACTTGCTATTCCACCAAACCACTAATACTTGGAGCAAAAGGTTTGTTTGTTGAAAAGAGGCATTCTTTTAATCTGCATGATGCATATTCTGTAAGGGGGTGGTAGTTATGGTATGCTTTTGTCTCCCACAATCTAGAGGATAATGCACAAACCACGTTTTGATAATTATATTACTGCACTGACCTTGCAGAAGAGTAATGGGTAATAGGTTATTATATATGCATTTTATGTCACTTCTCAACTCAGATGCACTTTTATGAGTCATGCCTGAATTGTTTCAAATATACACATACACAGTGTGTCAATTAGGGACCAACACCAATTGCAAATAATAGGGGCTAGCCGCTATTGTGATAGTTTGTCTTTGTACACATCAGAGGAAGACAGACTATAGAAGCAGGGGTTCCTTTCTGATTCAGTTTCCCCCGCTTAAAACTGTTAAATATCAGCTAGATCGTAAATGTTATTTGATTTGCCCAATACTGAATGTTGCCACATGGTTCCCCAGGAATAATCTAAGCTATAATACACAAGCCATTGTTTTCTAGTTTCCCCACTAATATGTTTGCTGGATTACAAATTCATATTCTTTTTATATCCCTTAAAGGGACATTATACACATTTTTTCTTTGCATAAATGTTTTGTAGATGATCTATTTATATAGCCCATAAAGTTTTTTTTTTTTTTTTAAATTAATGTATAGTTTTGCTTATTTTTAAATAACATTGCTCTGATTTTCAGACTCCTAACCAAGCCCCAAAGTTTTATGTGAATACTGTCAGCTACCTTCTCCAGCTTGCTCCTGTTTGTGTAAAAGGTCTTTTCATATGCAAAAGAAGGGGGAGGGGGGGGGGGAGTGTCTTATTTGCCACTTGCAGTGGGCTTTCCAACTACTTTTTCAACAGAGCCAAAGTGACAGCTTCTAAGTAAGTTTTTAAACAGTTTTATACTGGATTTTTATATCAGTATCTGTGCATCTTATTCTTTATAGTAGTGTCTATTACATGCAGTTATATGAAAATGAGTGTATACTGTCCCTTTAAAGGACCAGTCAACACAGTAGATTTGCATAATCGGCAAATGCAAGACAAGACAATGCTCATCTACAAATGAGTAGTAGTTTTTTTTTTTCTTACAATTTTAACTTATGTCTATTTCCACTCCCCCTGTACAATGTGACATCCATCAGCCATTCACAAATGCATTCAAGTACCATGTGACAGCCATCAGCCAATCACAAATGCATATACGCTTATTCTGTGAATTCTTGCACATGCTCAGTAAGAGCTGGTGACTCAAAAAGTTGAAATATAAAAAGACTGAGAATTTTTTGTTAATGGAAGTAAATTGGAAAGTTTTTTTAAAATTGCATGCTCTATCTGAATAATGAAAGTTTAATTTTGACTTGAGTGTCCCTATAAGCAATTCAAGTACATAGCAAATATTTATTGCAATGCTTATTTTGTTTTTTTACATTTCTGCAGCATCTATCATACCACATCCCCCTGCTGCAGTCAGTTAGCAACTGTAATAAACAGGGCCGGATTTACAGCCCAGGTGCCTGTAGGCACTAAAATCTAAAGCGCCCTCCACGCACTCCTGGTTCACATGTATGAATCTATAGATACAGTATAAAACTTTATAGAATTATGACTTTTTTTTACAGCAGCTGCAAAACATAAAAGGCCGTCCATGATCTTTAACAAAACACTCCAGACAGTATTTGCCCAGTATGATGAGATTCCAGTCAGAACAGTATTTTTTATTTTATATTTTTTAATTTATAAAAGAAAAGTGCAGGTTGTCTAGACTGGGGCTTCATTTAGAAACTTTGCTGACCAGGCCTGCAATCTGCACAATCAACCAAGGGTCAGTTGTTTTTTTAAACTTTGTTTATCCTGTGCAACAGCCCTAGCAATAATATTCATACCTATGGTATTTTATATGAAAGACTTCCCTCTGACTGTACAATCTGTTATTTTGATTTCAACAGCCGCTGCTGTTGCAGCTGATACATGCCCACTGTGCACTCAGAGCGCTCTGTAATAGCGCACAAATAGTCACTCACTTCCCATAAAAGAACCAACCCCCACACACTTTCTATTCGCATTCACTGGAGAAACTGATCGGACCGGCCAGCGTGGCGGCCATATTTGTTTAAAGCAAAGTTATTATCTACTATGGTGAGTGAGGGCAGAGCCTAAGAGGTGTGCAGAAAAGGCATATGGAGCAGAGAGACAGGCGCCCCTCTATGGAAGGGGCCTGTAGGCACATGCCTACTCTGTCTAATGGAAAATCCGACCCTGGTAATAAATGAGCTGATATTTGTCACCATTTCACAGGTTTTAAAGTCCATTAACATTTCTACATTCCTCTCAGTGATTGTTTGCATACTATAATATATTTTGATAAGGATAGTTAGAAACCAGTATAAGATTCACTAGAAACATAGGTTAAAAATTGGGACAATCATTACTTTATAGAAACTTAAAATATACACTTATTTCTTCAAAATTTAAAGAGCTAATATCATTAAAAAAACAACATAAAAACTACTACTATACTATTCTAAGGCTAACTTTTGCTTTGGAAATATATCTAGTATTTAGTTAGTGTTTCATATCCCATTAAATAGACATAAAATAGTGTGCTGCAACTGCACAGCAAATGAATGGTGATCTTGGAGATTTAATTAAAGGGACATTAAAGGGACAGTCTACCCCAGAATTTTTATTGTTTTAAAAGATAGATAATCCCTTTATTACCCATTCCCCAATTTTGCGTAACCAACAGTTATATTAATATACTTTTTACTTCTGTTATTACCTTGTATCTAGGCATCTTCTGACAGCCCCCTGATCACATGACTTTGTATTTATTATCTATTGACTTGCATTTTAGCCAATTAGTGCTGTGTTGTGCTGCTGACTCTTAAATAACTTAATGGGCGTGGCCCACATAAACTAGCAGTCTCCTGTTGTGAAAAGCAAATAAAAAGCTTGTGATATGAGGCTGTCTGTAGTGGCTTAGAAACAGGCAGAAATGTAGAGGTTTAAATGTTATAAAGTATATTAATATAACAATGATGGTTGTGCAAAAATGCATAGTAAAGGTGTTGATCTTTTTAAACAATAACAATTTTAGTGTTGACTGTCCCTTTAAACACTAAATAAATGCTAGATAGAATGATGCATTCAAAAAAAAAAGATTTAGTCTGAGAATAACATGTAGATGTATTTTTTAAAGTTTCATTAGCTGTTTAAATATTGACAAAATAAGTGTAAAGTTTTAGTGTCTATAAAGCAATGGGAGCTGCCATGTTGTAACTTAATTTACTTTCTCTGTTGTGGCCAATTAGGGACAGTTATAAATAGGTCACTAGAGTGTGCAGCCAATGGCTGTGTAAAATATAACAGTGTTCTGCACTTACATACCGAACAGGAACTGAAAAGCTCACAATTTCAGAATGGAATTACAGGAAAAGGAGACAAAATAAATAATTAAAATATATTGCAGGTTTTTTTATATATATGATTTATCATTTTGTATAACCATCTCAAAGTGTTTAATTTCCCTTTAAGTTAATTTTTTTTTTGTGTGTGTTTTGTAAATCAAGGGACATGAGACCCAAATATTTTCTTTCATGATTCAGATAGAGCATACAATTTTAAACAGCTTTCCAATTTGCTTCTATTATCTAATTTGTTTCATTCTCTTTGGTAACCTTTGTTAATAATCATACCTAGGTAGGCTCAGGAACTGGAAGCTAGCTGCTGATTAATGGCTGCACAAATATAATTCTTATTTATCATTGGCTTGCCAATGTGTTCAGCTAGCTCCCAGTAGTGGGTTGCTGCTCCTTCAATAAAGAATACCAAGAGAATGAAGCACAATTTGATAATAGAATTAAATTGTAATGCTGTTTAAAATTGCATGCTCTGCCATATGAAATGGACATGAAACCCATTTTTTTTTTCATGATTCAGGTAAAGTGTGTTAATGCTAGAGTCTTTGCATACTATTTACTCTTATGCTCTTTTAACACATTTGTAGATGTAATATCACTAGTAATGTAGCTATACCATATCTCCACAGGAAAAATAAAAGAACAACAACCCTATAATAATTTGACATACAATCCTCTCCAATATAAGACATCACTGTTTAGTTTTCCTGCTTTTCATACCATATGCTTGACTTGCTGTACATATACGTTTACAAATGAACAATATCTCTTTCACCTATTGGCAGCTGATCTGTAACACAACCACGGTCCTGTGATATTGCAGAATATTTTACATGAATGCCTCATTTCCTGCCCCTTTGTCTCATTAATCCTTTCTGTGTCATCCCCATACTTCCTTTTTTATTTTATGGTTCCTCCTTTATCCATTGATATTTAAAAATGCATCTGCTAAATGCAGTAAATAATATTTAGTGTTATTTTGTACAAGTATTAGCAATTTATAAATCAAATATTCTTTTTCCATTTTAACAAAGACCAATTAATATAACGCCAATGGATCCATATTTATCCTATTATTATTATTATTATTATTATTATTATTATCAGTATACATTACAGTATTATAATTTGTTTAAACAAACTTTCAGTGTAAACTATTCAAGTGCTTATGTACTATATTTTCACTGTAAAAATAAAACTTGACTGAAATTTAGTAATATTAGTTGTCATGTAGATTATTAAAAATATTTAAAATGTTAATTAGTTTATTTGAAAAGTCATTGAATTTTTTAATGAAAAGTTCTATTTTTTTTAAAGAAATTTGGCAGCTTGTTGATTAATCCGTTTGAAATCCACTTTCATTAACTCTAATGCACATTTAGACTTTGGAATTTAGTTTTTTTCACTTATAGAACTTTATAACATAAACTATTTCATATCATTAAATGTCAAAATAAGATAAATGATAATGAAGTGATGATCTGGAGATACATTTAGTGGTTACTTTGTAGTTTAAAGGGACACTGAACCATTTTTTTTCTTTCATGATTCAGATAGAGCATGCAATTTCAAGCAACTTTCTAGTTTAAGCCTATTATCACATTTTCTTTGTTCTTTTGGTATCTTTATTTGAAAAAGCAGGAATGTAAGCTTTGAAGTCGGCCCATTAGGTAGCCACCAATCAGCAAGCGCTACCCATGTGCTGAACCAAAGATGGGCTGGCTCGTAAGCTTACATTCCTGCTTTTTCAAATAAAGATACCAAGAGAACAAAGAAAAAATAATAATAGGAGTAAATTAGAAAGTTGCTTAAAATTGCATGATATATCGTAATCATAAAAAAATAAATTAAAAAAAATTGCTTCCATACCCCAACCGGATTTTGTTTAGTTACATATTTGATATGTGACCAGCCCTGACTGATAGTGAAAGAGTAATAAACAAACAGCTAAACTGCTGTCTTATACTGCTTGTCAAAAAGGAAACATTTAAACCAGAGAGAGCCTAGGGCATTGTTTATGCTAATAAATATAGTTTTAAGATAAAATAGGAAATATAGAAGACTGAATTATGAGAGCCAAGTTGAGCATAACATAGTTGTTCTGTGTATGGTTTAAACACTAACACATTTCTGTTGAGATTAATAGCTCTGGTGGGTCAAGCCATTGTCTACTCTATTAATGTATTTTTCATGGAAGTGAAGAGAATAGAGCGTACTGCTGCTGAAGTAAATATCTCACTTTCTAGGCCCATGTAAGGCAGTTTGTATTTACATATGTTATTTTAATAGTTATGTATAAGAGATAACACTGATGTGATATAGTCAGAAAGAGATCTGTAGCTTATGTTTATACAATCAGGTGTTTGTAAATGTAACATGCATCTAAGATGGATTGAACTTTTTGGATGATGTGAAATGAAAAATTGCGAAAGGAATTCTCATGGGTCAAGATACCTTACTGCTAAATTAAAGGGAAATGAAAGTAGTAAAAGAAAATGCATGACTGTGTTAGTTACATGCAAGCACATATGCAATGATAAAATTATCTATGTACTGATAGATAAAGTCAACCCCAGAGTTACCTAAATGCATTTGGAGAGCCATATGTGTGTAGCCACCAATGACCAGCTAGCTCCCAGTAGTGGATGTAAAATAATTCTGCATATAAAGCAAGCAATTCTCAAAGAAAGAAAAGAAGAAAAAAGACTTTCCATCTTAATGGTAGGAGAGTCCACTGCTTCATTCATTACATTTGGGAATTAAGAACCTGTCACCAGGAGGAGACAAAGACACCCCAGCCAAAGGCTTAAATACCTCCCCCACTCCCCTCATCCCCCCAGTCATTCTTTGCCTTTTGTCACAGGAAGAGTGATTGACACTCTCGTTCAGGCCAGGACGCCGGTCACTCGACGCATCTATCTATCAGGTGTGGAGGATCTACTTGTCCTGGTGTGAGGAACAAGAATATCCCTGGCATAAGGTCAGGGTATCCAGGATTTTGGCTTTTCTCCAGGACGGTCTGGATAAGGGTCTTGCCGCCAGTTCTCTAAGGGGACAGATCTCGGTTTTATCTGTACTGTTGCATATGAAGCTTGCGGAGCTTCCTGACATTCAGTCCTTTGTTCAGGCTCTAGTTAGGATCAGGCCTGTCTTCAGGAATCCGGCTCCTCCTTGGAGCTTAAACTTGGTTCTTAAGGTTTTGCAGAGGGCTCCATTTGAGCCTATGCATACTCTTGACATTAAGGTTCTTTCATGGAAAGTTCTGTTATTACTGGCTATTGCATCGACACGCAGAGTTTCTGAGTTGGCGGCCTTGCAATGCAAGCCGCCTTACTTAGTTTTTCATGCTGATAAGGCTGTTCTTTGCACTGGATTGGGATTCCAGTAACATGAATCAGGAAATAGAAATTCCTTCTTTTTGTCCTCCTCCTTCTTCTTCAAAGAAGGTTACTTCATAATCTGGATGTGGCTCAGGCTTTGAAGTTTTATCTTCAGGCCATGAAGGAGTTCAGACAGACTTCGTCCTTATTTGTTGTGTATTCTGGAAGACGCAGGGGGCAAAGGGCCTCTGCCACTTCTCTATCATTTTGGTTGAGGAGTATGATCCGTCTGGCATATGAGACAGCGGGACACAAGCCTCCTCAGAGGATTACGGCTTACTCGACTAGAGCTGTGGCCTCTTCTTGAGCCTTTAAGAATGAGGCTTCTATGGAGCAGATTTGTAAGGCGATCACTTGGTCTTCCTTACATACTTTTGCAAAATTTTATAAATTTGATGTTTTTGCTTAGGCGGAAGCAGCTTTTGGGAGAAAAGTTGCAGGCTGTGGTGCCCTCAGTTTAGGGTCCGTCTCCTTTTGCCCTCCCGTTTTTTTCATTCAGTGTCCTCTAGAGGTTTGGGTATTTGTTCCCACAAGTAATCAATGAAGCAGTGGACTCTCCTCCCATTAAGATGGAAAACATAAATTATGCTTACCTGATAATTTCATTTCTATCTGTGGGAGGAGAGTCCAATGCCCCCGCCCGTTTCTCCGGTGGGCGGATCTAAATTTAGTTTATTCTTCTGGCACCATTTATACCAAGATATTTCTCCTACTGTTGCTTGTTCCCTTGGCAGAATGACTGGGGAATGAGGGGAGTAGGGGAGGTATTTAAAGGGACAGTTTACTAAAAAAATGTCTCCCCTTTAATTTGTTCTCAATGATCCACTTTACCTGCTGGAGTGTATTAAAATGTTTACAAGTATGTCCATTACCCTTATATTGGCATTTGAATTAGTTTATTTAGCCTGTGGTATCCCCACCCATCCTGAAAGTTTTTGGCCACGAGGCCAAGCTGTATTAACACAGCCAGTAGAAGAAATAAACACTCCCAGTGGGTTATAGAAGAGAAAAGGTAATAAAATGTTAATTTTCCATTGTTCTCTCCAAGTATTGGTGATTGGTTTATGGACAGATATAAGATAAAGAAGCATGTATATTTACATAATGTGATAAAGTAATAAAATCTGATTATACCTACAAACGTAACCCATTTTATTAGGTTGTGGCTTTAAAACACAAAATCAGCTAATTCATATACACAAATAAGCCTTAAAGAAGCAAATCACATACATTTTATACTGTGCAGCTGATAAAAAAAAGTAATTGGAAACACATTAAGGGAAACACATTAAGGGAAACACTATTTTATAGTATACTGTCCCTTTAAGCCTTTGGCTAGGGTTTCTTTGACTCCTCCTTGTGACCAGGTTTTTAATTCCCACAAGTAATGAATAAAGCAGTGGACTCTCCTCCCACAGATGGAAATGAAATTATCAGGTAAGCATAATTTATGTTTTCATAGCGTAACACTAACAATTTACAATTTTCAGATATGAGTTGATCACCAATACTCACATTTCCCAGAGCCACCATAGCTCTGAGTTAAAAGCACAGGTATAGACAATCCCAGTGAAAAACTGCATACTACTACTTAATTTATTTATACAATTTAAAAGGTACAACGGAGAGTTTTTTTAAGCCACATTCAGGTAGCAGATGCGTAAAAATAGATTATGACCATTTAATATACACTAACAGATTACTAACACAGTCAGTTTATTAGAGCAGATGTCTCTAGGTGCTGCCGACTTTCTCCCCTTCTTGCAGTGTACTCCTCCTCCCCTCCTTGTAACCTACTCCTCCTCCCCTCCTTGTAACCTACTTCTCCTCCCCTCCTTGTAACGTACTCCTTCTTCTCCCCTCCTCGAAACATAATCCTCCTCGTAACATACTACTCCTCCCCTCCTTGTAACGTACTCCTCCTCTCCTCTCCTCCTCACAATGTACTTCTCCTCTCCTCCTCACAATGTACTCCTCCTCCCCTCCTCATAACATACTCCTCCTATCATCCTCCCCTTCTTTCAACTCACTCCTCCTCCCCTCCTCATAACATACACCACCTCCCATTTGTAACGTACTCCTCCACTCCTTTTTACTTACTCCTCCTTCCCTCGAAGCGTACTCCTCCTCCCCTCCTCGTAACATACTCCTCCTCCCCTCCTCGTAACATACTTCTCCTCCCCTCCATGTAACGTACTACTCCTCTCCTCCTCATAATGTACTCCTCCTGCCCTCCTCGTAACATACTCCTCCTCCCCCTCTTAACTCACTCCTCCTCCCCTTCTTTTAACATACTCCTCCTCTCCTTTGTAATGTACTCCTCCTCCCCTCCTCATAACATTCTCCTCCTCCCCTCCTTTTAACTCACTACACCTCCCCTCTTTTTACTCCTCCTCCCCTCCTCATAACGTACTCCTCTCCTCGTAACATACTCCTCTCCTCCTCCCCCTCTTTTAACTCACTCCTCCCCTTCTTTTAACTCACTCCTCCCCTTCTTTTAACTCACTCCTCCCCTTCTTTTAACTCACTCCTCCTCCCCTTCTTTTAACATACTCCTCCTCCCCTCCTTTTACTCCTCCTCCCCTCCTTTTTACATCCTCCTCCTCCCCTCCTTTTACTCCTCCTCCCCTCCTTTTAACATACTCCTCCTCTCCTCCTCATAATGTACTCCTCCTCCCCTCCTCGTAACATACTCCTCCTCTCCTCCTCCCCCTCTTAACTTACTCCTCCTCTTCTTTTAACTCACTCCTCCTACACTTCTTTTAACATACTGCTCCTCCTCTCCTCCTCCCCCTCTTAACTCACTCTTCCCCCTTCTTTTAACTCACTCCTCTTACCCTTATTTTAACATAGTCCTCCTCCCCTATGTAATGTACTCCTCCTCCCCTCCTTTTTACTCACTCCTCCTCTCCTCCTTTTACTCTTCCTCCCCTTCTTGTAATGTACCCCTCCTTGTAACGCACTTCTCCTCCCCTCCTTTTAACATACTCCTCCTCGTAACGCACTTCTCCTCCCCTCCTTTTAACATACTCCTCCTCGTAAACCTAATCCTCCTTGTAATGTACTCCCCCCCTCCTTGTAACGTCGTACCCCTACCCTCCTTTTAACATACTCCTCCTCCTCTCCTCATAAACATACTCTTCCTCCCAATGTACTCCTCTTCCCCTCCTCGTAACATTCTCCTCATGTGACTCTGACATATAAGGAGTAAACTCTGAATGTGTCTTGAAAAACTCCTTGTTTATATGTTTTAATAATTTTAAACAAATTATCTAAAAATATGTATACAGTTATCCACTGGAATTGTCTATATCTGCGCTTTTAACTCAACTATGGTAGCTCTGGGAAGTTTAAGTATTGGTGAACAACTCGTATATGAAGATTGTAAATTGTTACAGTGTATGCTATGAAAATATTTTATACAAAATTCTTTGGACGGATTTTGAAGATTAATATTTTTGGTGATTTGTTTTTCTTGGAGTTAGTTCTTTTTGTGTGTTTTATTCACAGGCTTGTGATATATTTGATTAATTTTTGTATTAAGTTCAATATATTGCATTTTTTTTTTTAAACCTTTATAAACATATTTGTCATAGGATGTCTTTATGAATTTCCTACCTGATCGCTGCAATCCTATTTTTAAAAAATTAATGTTTCCGAACCCACTCCGCGGGTAGCTGACGATTCTAGCCAATCCGGTGTGCAAAATGCAGTTTGAACATGGCTGCCAAATTTTGAATAGCGCATGCACGAGATTGCACTACGTCATCCACAACATCACTCCCTTCCAGACCTGCTCCGACACAGAGCGTTATTCCCTATGATGTGCTGGACATTGCAACGTCATTAAGACACAATGCGCAAGCGCTATTTGGCCCGTTTTTGTGCGCATGCAATTGTGTACAAATTAGTATTATAATAACATGCAAAAGCGGCGAAAACGTTTGGTTGATATATATATGTAGGGGCTAAAATAGTGGGCTGGATTAGATGACGTTATAGACGAAAAATTAAAAAACGGATTTACAAGTTAAGGAGGCTTCGTTTTGAAAGAGTTTGAGGTTGGTAATTTTAATTTCATAAATGTAATTTAAAATGTGTTTTAATCAAGCAAAAAACTGTAAAAGTTTGTAATCCTTTAAGAATCCACAGAATACAATTTAAATACAGACAAAGTAAGACGTAATGCGTTACTGAGACCTGTAAATTGAAACATCACTACATAGGTCTATTATACAGATACAACGAATAAGAAACGTATCAAGTAACAACTTAGGTCCAGCTGTTCATAGGTAGGTTGCTTTTGAAGGGTAGTAGGAGAGGAAGAAATCAAACAAAAAAAGGGAGTGGTGATAAACTGCCCTACCCAGCCATTGATCCCTATTCTTAAATGGACAGTCTACTCCAGAATTTTTATTGATTAAAAAGAAAAATAATCCCTTTATTACCCATTCCTTAGTTTTGCATAACCAACACGGTTATATTAATATACTTTTTACCTCTGTGATTACCTTTTTCTATGCCTCTACAAACTACCCCCATATATCTGTTCTTTTGACAGACTTGTATTTTAGCCAATTAGTGCTGACTCATAAAAATCTCCAAGGGAGTGAGCACAATGTTATCTATATGGTACACATGAACTAGCGTTGTTTACCTGTTAAAACCTATCAAAATGCACTGAGATAAGAGGCGACCTTCGAGGGCTTAGAAACTAGCATATGAGCCTACCTAGGTTTAGCTTTCAATGAAGAATAGAAAGAGAACAAAGCAAATTTGATGATAAAAGTACATTGGAAGTTATTTCAAATTGCATGCCCTATCTGTTTAATTTTGACTAGACTTTGAGTTTGAGTTCGTACCTAAAAGCATCCCAGGGATCCCAGCCTCATAAATAATTGTGCAACTTTTGTCCAAAGAGCCTTAATGACAGGGCAGGTCACATTTTTTAAAATTGTATTACCCATTGTTGTTCCTGAGCCCACCTAGCTATGTTTTCAACCAAGAAACCAAGAGATTAAAGTAAATGTGAAAAAATAAGTCTCAACTGCATGCTCAATCTAAATCGTGAAAGTTAAAGGGACACTAAAATGAAAATTAAACTTTTATGATTCAGATAAAGCATACATTTTAAGAGGCTTTCCAATTTACTTCCATTATGAAATTGTGCACAATATTTTTATATGCACACTTTGAGGCACCAGCAACTACTGAGCATGTGCCAAAATGAACCGTGTATATGACTCTGTGATTGGCTGATGGCTCTCACATGATGCAGGGGGCGGCATTTTTAAATTTGTCGGAAAAAAAAATCTACTGCTCATTTTTTTAATTTATTTTTCGTTTTTACTTTCATGTCCCTTTTAAAGGGATATAAAACCCAATTTTTTTCTTTCATGATTCAGATAGAGCATGTAATTTTAAGCAACTTTCTAATTTACTCCTATTATCAATTTTTGTTTCAGCACCTGGGTAGTGCTTGCTGATTGGTGGTTAAATGTAAATACCTCAAAACACAAGATCAGTACTAGACTGCAGGACATAATGCAAATTAAAGGCACACTTTTTTTTTTCTTTCTTGATTTCAAAAGAGCATTAAGTTGTAAAAACGTTTCACTTTACTTCTATTTTCTAAATTGCTTTGTCTCATGGTATCCTTTGCTGGAAAGTATACCTAGGTAGGCTCAGGAGCAGCTTATTGGTGTCTGCACATATTTTCCCTGTGTTATTGGCTCACCCATCTGTATTGCTGTTTCTTTAACAAAGGATACCAAAAGAATGAAGCAGTTTAGATAATAGAAATTAATTGAAAAGGTTTTTAAAATTTGTATTCTCTTTTTATATCATGAAAGAAATTTTTTGGATTTCATGTCCCTTTAATCAACTAAAACCAGATGCTACATTTTAGAATGTAATTTATTTTTTATTTCAATAATCAGCAAGCACCTTATTCATTTGGCCAAATGTGAAATAAACCACAAGGGTAATGTACCCAGAGCTACTGCGGTTTTAGTGCAATTGATTATGTGAGTGATGCCCCTATGTTAGTTGTATATAACAATTTTGCAGACAGTGCATATAAAAATGTTGTGATAATTACAGCAGTAATAAGATTCTACCCTTACCAAAAATAGTATGGCTTTAGGCCTCCCATGGCTGCAGCAGGTGTGAGTCCAGCATATGATACCACCTGTTGGGCTACACTGATTCAGATTGCCCTTCTTGCACTGCCTTTACACTATGCTGGCTGTCTGTGCTTGAATCCTCCCCTTTACAGGGATGTAACCCCCTCATTAGGGGTCCTCAGCAGCACTATGGGAAGGCTCGCAAGCAGGGCTGGATTTGCCTACCAGGATAACAGGAGATTTCTGGGTGGGCTGCAGCAGCTGGGGCTTGAAAGTTATAATTTAAAGGGGTGATTAATGGATGCAATTGGGTTGTAGGGCTGCTATATAAAATCAAGCTGACATTTTTATTTAATACAAAGTAATATAATTTAATTCTTAAAAAATATTGGAGAAGAAGTGTCCCAGTAATCCCCTTTGAGAAAAATGGGGCTTGTGCATTCTACAGACTCAATGGAAAACATGACTGGTCTTCATAATTTTCCAGGGCTGCTTTTTATTCTCAGTCCGGCCCTGCTCGCAAGCCACCAAAGCCATAGCCGCAGCCCAGCAGTTAGTAGCAGGGCAGAGAGTGATGATAGACCAGAGTAAGAGGCTGGGCTTAGGCCCAGGGTTCAAGTACTATGCTACACTCATTTATGCCCCAGCAAGACATGCAGCAGAAGTATTGGGCTCAGCGTTGATCTGGGCTGTCGGCCGGTGTTTAGACAAAATAGCAAACCCTACAGATCGGCAAACCACGTTACTTCCTGTGATGTGGCATCAGCTGTTTGACAAGTTCTTACCTTAATGCGCATGTGTGCCGCGTCATGGCATTCCTGCTCGCACAGAGGTGAGGTGTAGTTTGTATATGTAAGGCATGATGGGTAATGAAGTTTAATTTCAAAGAACTACGGTATCTTTATTTATATTGCTGTAATATACAGTTATAACAAGTCAAATTACAATTAGTTTTATTAAATGCATAAACTGAACCTTAAAGAATTATATGCTGATATTTTTAAAACAACTTTATTGAGAAAGAAAAATACAAAGCAGTACTTTTAAATATATAATGGAGTCTAAAACAAATCAGCTGGCAGTATAATAAGAAAAGCTGTTTTTGCCCACAGTTAAACAAAAACATCAAAAAGGGGTCTGTTATTCCTCGCTGATTTGTCGTCTTCGTAATTTTGTCCAAACAGTGGCAGGCGAATTTATAGGCTGCTGTCCGGATCCCACCCATGCATTAGTGCCCCCTCCCCCAGAACTCACATCCACATGGCCTAAAAAAGATCCAACCGCATCGTTCTCAGAGCATCTGGCAGACCAACTAATCGATAATGAGAATTGTTGACAGCGATTTTCATGATCTATTATCGATTAGTTGTTTCAGCCCTAACCAGAATAGTATCTGTTTCTGACTTTTTTCTTGAAACTATTCATTTTATTAATTCTTTCTGTCTCCCCTCCCCCAAATCCTTGGTATAGATGTTATGTGCATGACATGGAATTGCAGCCCCATGGTTTTGAGGCCTGTGATTGTTTATTTATCTCTGCAAATCTCTGTTGTTTTGTCACCTGTACTACTGCCTCTGTTTTCCTAGGGTTGACTAAATTCATCTTAGCTGCTTTCTTACTGAGTGTCTACAGAGGTAAAGACAAATCAGGGCTACATTTTGTTACTTTTCTTGTCGGAGGTGCAATACATTGTGCCATACATTTGCTAGGACTTTCTCTACATCATGTGTTGGAGTGAAGCCTGTCTGAAGGGGGTTAAGCATCCTGCCTTTCTCTATTAATTACTTAGGCTTTGCTTTTCACAAATAACAAATGATATATAACCCTTAGTATCGTGTAGCTACTCTTAATGTGATATTATCCCCTTATCACACAAAACAAATATTCAAAAAGAAGTGTTAAGTATAAAAATGTCCAAGACAAAACTAAGATAAAAGTGACAATTTATTAATAAAAAACATGTAGGATACTAAAATCTGATTTCTAAATGTGTTTCAATGTTAAAATGTAAAACAGCGTTACAATTAGCAACACAAATAACAAAGAAATGTGCGCGAATCCTAAACAATCAACATTGATTTACCAGTTATACTTTAGTAAGATTGTATATGTTTGATGTTTGCTATAACTGCCCCTTATTAATGAGAGATGAAGAAAAGGCAGAATATTGATCTCCGATATATTATAAACACTTAAAGTTCTGTTGAATGATATTGGTAGGAACAGGTGACCTAACCAGTCAATTTAAGAAAAGTTCCTTATATACCCGTGGTCTGAGTATGCAGAATGACAAATTCGTTTTACTGGAATACGAAAGCTTAATCTTTGACTTACTTTCCTTAGGATCCAAATAAACGTCCGTGCTTGGCGTCTCCTTCACCGACACTGTTCCGACCGTGACATTTCTTGGTCACGTGTATAGTATCCTCCATTAGGGTAATCAGATTACTGGTATTTCCAATCGGGCTTGTATTTCAAAACTTTTGTATCCGTTAGTATGTTATATTGTAACAATTGGTGCTTCTCATCTTGACGTGTATTTGGATCCTAAGGAAAGTAAGTCTAAGAAAGCAACCAAAGATTAAGCTTTCGTATTCCGGTAAAACGAATGGGCCATTATTTGATATTCTGCATACTCAGACCATGGGTCTGTAAGGAACTTTTCTTAAATTGACTGGTTAGGTCACCTGTTCCTACCAATATCATTTAACAGAACTTGAACTATTTATAATATATCGGAGATCAATATTCTGTCTTTTCTTCATCTCTCATTAATAAGGGGCAGTAATAGCAAACATCAAACATATACAATCTTTCTAAAGTATAACTGGTGAATCAATGTTGATTGTTTAGGATTTGTGCACATTTCTTTGTTATTTTTATTGCTATTTGTAACATTGTTTTACATTTTAATATAGATACATATTTAGAAATCGGATTTTAGTATCCTACATGTTTTTTATTAATAAATTGACACTTTTATCTTAGTTTTGTTTTGGACATTTTTATATTAAGCTGTTTCAGCGCTCTCTTATCACTTTTGTTTGAATATTTGCTTTTCATAACATTGTCTGACTTTAGTCACAAATGGAGTGCTGTTTTTTTTTACCCTGGCAGAGATGTATGGAGTTCTCCTGGAGATGTGGAAAGCTCCTTTATTTGATCAGATCCAAATAAAATAAAATATGCTGTTACATGAAAGAATGCATGAAGGGACATACAAATTAAACTTAAACTTTCATGATTCAGACATGGCTACTTGCATTAACAAATTTACTTTCTTCTCTTGATAGTTTTTGCTAAAACGTATACCTAGGTGGGCTTAGCAGCAGCAATGCACTACTAGGAGCTAGCTGGTGGCTATGCACATGTTCATCATGTCATTTACTCACCAGATGTGTTCAGCCATTTCCCAGTAGTGCATTGCTGCTCTGGAGCGGACTTACACTACATGTTTAATCTCTTTGCAAGGGGGTTAAACACAGTAATATGTAGACAGAAGTGCAATAATAAAAAGCTTTAATACATTAGAGCATTTTCTTTTTGCAATTGTATTTCCTTTTGGTTTGAACTAATTTAGTGTATATTTAATAGGACAGTAAATAAAACAAAAAACCCTCCTTCTATGCACTTACCCCCAATAAGCTATATAAAGCTCACACCACTTCTGAAATCTGAATAATCAATTTTAAAATCCATTTTGCATTGTTGAATATGATGTAGCTTCTGACTACCTTTCCGGGTCAGCTGCCAAGTGCGAGCTTTTGTTTTCTCTGCTGAGCCAGGTAGCAGAGTAGGGAAGGCTCACGCCGTGTGCAGTTGTGAGGCTTCTCTGTGCTATTAACCTGACTCTGAAGAGAAAACAGGATCTTGCAGCCGCCATATCGCTATCATTAATCTTCTGATGAGCCTACCGCCTGCAATGATAAAAAAACAAAAAAGCTGAACTGGATAAGCAGACAGGGACTTAGTAAAATTCAACAACGTAAGTTGGATTTAAATTTGAAACAGTGGGGTTTCAGAAGTGGGTGTGCTTCAAATAGCATATCGGGGTTAAAGGGACATGAAACCCAATTTTTTTCTTTTATGGTTCAGATAGAGCATGCAATTTTAAATAACTCTCCAATTTACTTCTCTTATCTAGTTTGTTTCCTTTGTTAAAAAGCATACTTAAAGAACCATTATGCACTAATCATTTTTAACAGTTAATGTATACATGTACTGTTATTTAGTATATATGTCCCAACGTAATGAAAATAAATTATTCAAATTGCGCTAAATTTACACTTACAGTTTCACCGTTTGTCCATCGCCATAATGCTCCTCCTTCAGAGAAGGGCAGCGCTAACTCAGAGTATGCTAACGCCTACGCATCAACTACTGACCACTAAGTTCAGAAATTCAAATTATGTGTTGAATTTTCCCCTTTCTCATTGCGCATGCACCAGCCCTTACGTGCACGGCATGCCTGTGCACAGCATCCTTTCGTGCATGCGCATTGAATTCTAGACTGACGCGCACGGACATTAGTTCATCAATTTGCGCACACATAGGATCATGCTGTATTTGTCCAGATTCGGCATCACTGTTGCCAGCAGTCATGCGTTGTATTACAGTAGTTAGACATTTGTGGTCAGAATAAAGCTTATGTGGATGATCAGATATTAAGGAAAAGCAGAGAAGCAGTTTATTAACAAATGGTGTTTTTGGTTTAAGATAAAAATGTTACAAATGGTTGTAGATAAGCCGCTGACTGCTTTTTACAAGTTCATGGAAATGTGCGGAAGCAATAGCTAGTAACAAAGGGGTTAATCCCACCCCACATTCCTGTAATTTATCTCAAATGCTCAGTAACTCTCCAACACTTTCGTACAAACCCTGTTTGAGTATAGATATAGTTATAATACAGGACTTGCTAACCCCAGACTGTGATGAGTCATTAGCACACAGGGCAGAATTAATTACGTCACTAATGGCACGCATGCGCTCTACATGGAATGTTCACTGGAGCTCGCATAGCCAGAGTGGCCAAACATATTCTAAAAAGCGATTTAGGCTTGGTAAGTTAAAAAAAATATTGAGCGATCGGCTAGAAAAAAATTATAGTTACATTATGTTTCCAACGCTCATTAGGGATACACTACATGTTCGCAACACACTACATCCAAAAAAAATAAAAAAAGATGGGTGTATAATGTCCCTTTTAAAGTGATGGTAAACTCTCCCCAATATAAAACCAGATCTGGAATGTTAATGAGATAGTTTCATTCAACAGTTGTAATTAAAGGATTACTTTCTGCTATAATTTTTAAGCTAAACAACTAACATATTAAAGTTAATAAACATTAATTAAAACCTACTGACCTATATTTTCTCCAAAACAAAGTTTCATAACGTTCTAAAAGTTATATTTTTTATTCGCCGATGATGTCACGTTATCCTGCCCACTATTTTCAGCACTGCATGTTTAAAATACTTAAACCAATAACTTTGTGTTTAAAGCGCCATTTTGAAATCTAGGTATTGTAAATGGATTGGTACAGAGCAAAGGATACCCACGGAGTGGGTTTGGAAAACAATTAAATTTGCAGACAAGATTTCTGATATACGGTAGAGATATGTTAATGAAATGCTATTGATAAAAAGCGTATTTGGGGTAGTTAGTAACAGGCATAGAAAATATTTACTTACAGTGGCCCTTTAAGTTGCGCTATAACTTACTATTTAATATAGTTATGAGATTCAAATACCCGAGCTCCGCTGCCCACTTCAAAAGTCAATTATTCTTTGAACTAAAGAAGATGGTTTAGATAAAATAGTTCCCCCAGTGGTAGTCTATGACAGAGGTACGAAAATGTAGTAATAAAGATAAGGAAGACTTTATGTAAATAATTAGACAAATAAAATAATGAGGCGTTCTCTCTCTAAAAGATTATCCCACTGTTTTGGGTTGTGGTTTCAGTTAGCAGAAACAGTTATTTCATATTCATAAATATAGCTAAAGGAAGAGTTTCCCATACATTTTAAACTCTGAAGTATAGTAGTACATTGGAAAGTTGTATGGTCTATCTGAATCATTAAAAAAACTTTAGGACTTTCCGAATAGAGGATAGGATGGCTGCTGTTTTTAGCTAATTTATACCTTAAAGTGAATGTCAAGTTTTATGAATCAGTATAGATTTAGACAAGAGATGTTACCAGCGCTAAATTATAACCGATAGAAAAGATGGACAAAATGTAGTATATTATGTAACTACCTAATAGTTCAGTGGATGTGCAGCATGAAAAAATGATAAAAGTGTACCCTTGGCACTTATAAAAATGTTAACAAAAAGAGAATAAATCACATATGAAATTCAGCGCAACAAACACGATGTAAGAATTGTTATCAAGATAAAGTCAGTCTTAATAGAAAGTAAGTCTTGATATAACACTTTTTTGATTTTCGTTCTTGATGCTTCTAAAGTCTCTATCTCCAGTATTATTGTGAGATAGAATATAAATAATACAATGTGATGGGTGTTTCCTTACCGGAATTACCCTCAATCGTATGAGGTAATGAATGCTCTCAAATGTTAGCCCAGGCAACTCTGGAACGGTGGTAATGTTTCGTCTGTAACTGTTCTTTACAGAGTGGTTTAGTTGTTCTTTTGCTCTGTTCTTGTGCGTGCCACTTGTTGAATGGAAACTTCCAAAGGATATTCTCCTTGTGATATGGATCCTTCTTGTGGTCTCTCAGGAGTATGGTATTCCTCCAATTCAATGGTTATAGAGGAGAAAAGAACAAACAAGACATAGCGTAATACTGTATAAAAAATGGATTTATTACAGATACTTTAACGCTATACACTTACATTAAAAGCCCTCAATCCATGATGAGGTAAGCATTCACATGTATAAATGATATAAGATGTAGATTGGACCAGGCCAATCTAGTGGTGCAGGACTGGATACAATGTGAGCCTTAATCCAGATTTGTTATATCAGTTGATGTTAAAAAGTCACTTCAAAAAATTAATGATAATGAGGCTTCCAATAAGAAGCTTCTTAGTGCAAATAAATAACAATTAGTTAGGTCTGGATAGAGTTTGCTATATTTAGGAATACGGGATTGCAGTCAGTGACGTGCAGTAATAGGAGGCAGGGGAGGCGGAGCCTCCCCTGTCCAATCTGAAAAAATAATGTTTTAATTATGATTAAAAATAAAAAAATACTTGTGTTGTTTTTTTATAAATTTTTTGGACCACGCCCCCTCCAAGGTACAACCCCCCCTCCCTCCGACACTACCAGATGTGATCCCATCCATGTTGTGCAATTAAGAGGCAGTAAGCCATTCCGCTGCCCTCCTTGATTGCGCAACAATGGATGCAGACTACTGTTCTTGGCTAGCGCCACCCAGTGGTGTCTCACCGGAGCCAATATCACTCTCCAATAGAGGCGGTTCTCAAAACCGCCTCTGTGAGATGGAGCTACTCGCAGCCAATCAGCCATCAGGGCCGGGCTTGTTTGTGACGAAGACTAACTGGTGTCATTGGCTGCTGGCGGGAACTGTGAGGAGGGAGAAGCAGCAAGTCTGACTCTTCCTTGTCCCAGGTGTTATAAACTGAGTGAGTGTCAAAACTGCAGTTAGTATAACGATCTCTTTTACAAAGCATTAGTATTTTACTTCTAAGTATTGTGATGAATGTGAGCATTTTTTTTGCCATAACCCGGTGGACAAGCATGCATAAGGCACATGGCTCTCTGAGACTCTGTTAGCGGTGTTAAACTCAGTCCCCTAAGTTGATACTTGACAGCCAGGATCTAGTGAGATCGATGGGTATTACTATTTAGCAGAGCGGCATGGGATGGTTATTTAGCACAGTAGCACATTCAACTGTGCTGTAAGCAGTTAGCAGACAGAGGCACGTAAGACAATGTGTGTGATTCTCAAAATGTACTTCCTGCAGCCTGCCAAAACTGCTAGCTCATTAATGCACTTGCAAAACCAAATCATTAGAACATATTGAACAGGTACCATAAAAAAGTTAAACTAAAAAGTTCACTATAAGCCCAAAGACACACTGTAAGTCTTATATTTCCTGAGGGTGGTTTGTCACCTGTCAGCGTGTTGGAGGCTTAGTGTAAGGCAAGCTGAAAAGAACCGGACCGCTATGGGTATGAAACTGCACTGCCGCTATTTAAAAAGAACCCTTACGCGTTTCGAAGTTTGTCCGTTTGATACTTCTTCGTCAGAGGTAATATAGTTGTGCAGTCCGTCCGGTATCCGATTTAAAGCCAGCGAAGGGGAGTGGTTTCACTACGCCATGCGTTACGTCGATGCGTAGCGGTCCTCAGCCGCCAATCATAAGCTCTGTTGATATGGTAACAGTGGAAATGGGGAACGGCTACTGTTTGATCTGTTGTCAATGTTTACTATATTCACCTAGTGTGAATTAAATTTCTGTTTCCGATTTTTTGTAAAAAAATTCAGTTTTACAAAAAATCGGAAACAGAAATTTAATTCACACTAGGTGAATATAGTAAACATTGACAACAGATCAAACAGTAGCCGTTCCCCGTTTCCACGGTTACCATATCAACAGAGCTTATGATTGGCGGCTGAGGACCGCTACGCATCGACGTAATGCATGGCGTAGTGAAACCACTCCCCTTCGCTGGCTTTAAATCGGATACCGGATGGACTGCACAACTATATTACCTCTGACGAAGAAGTATCAAACGAACAAACTTCGAAACGCGTAAGGGTTCTTTTTAAATAGCGGCAGTGCAGTTTCATACCCATAGCGGTCTGGTTCTTTTCAGCTTGCCTTACACTAAGCCTCCAACACGCTGACAGGTGACAAACCACCCTCAGGAAATATAAGACTTACAGTGTGTCTTTGGGCTTATAGTGAACTTTTTAGTTTAACTTTTTTATGGTACCTGTTCAATATGTTCTAATGATTTGGTTTGCAAGTGCACTGCAATCCCGTATTCCTAAATATAGCAAACTCTATCCAGACCTAACTAATTGTTATTTATTTGCACTAAGAAGCTTCTTATTGGAAGCCTCATTATCATTAATTTTTTGAAGTGACTTTTTAACATCAACTGATATAACAAATCTGGATTAAGGCTCACATTGTATCCAGTCCTGTACCACTAGATTGGCCTGGTCCAATCTACATCTTATATCATTTATACATGTGAATGCTTACCTCATCATGGATTGAGGGCTTTTAATGTAAGTGTATAGCGTTAAAGTATCTGTAATAAATCCATTTTTTATACAGTATTACGCTATGTCTTGTTTGTTCTTTTCTCCTCTATAACCATTGAATTGGAGGAATACCATACTCCTGAGAGACCACAAGAAGGATCCATATCACAAGGAGAATATCCTTTGGAAGTTTCCATTCAACAAGTGGCACGCAAAAGAACAACTAAACCACTCTGTAAAGAACAGTTACAGACGAAACATTACCACCGTTCCAGAGTTGCCTGGGCTAACATTTGAGAGCATTCATTACCTCATACGATTGAGGGTAATTCCGGTAAGGAAACACCCATCACATTGTATTATTTATATTCTATCTCACAATAATACTGGAGATAGAGAGACTTTAGAAGCATCAAGAACGAAAATCAAAAAAGTGTTTTATATCAAGACTTACTTTCTATTAAGACTGACTTTTATCTTTTTATGGATCAGTGCCCGGTTTTTAAAAACACGGGCACTTTCATTCATCAAACTTTACATTTCACTTGTTTTGTTAAAATACCTTTTAATCTTTAAAGCCGCTCCATCGCTTCCCCCTCCTGCCGCTCATCACTTAATACGTCAGCAATGACGAATACGGCATCCTCCAATCACGGCTTCCCCTCAGGGGAATCATTGCCTAAGGCAACCCCGTGAATGGAGGAAGCCGGATTCGACATTTTTGACATATGAAGAGGCTTGAAACAGACGGGGGAATCGCTGGAGCGGCTTTCAAGATTAAAAGGTAAGTATTTTAACAAAATGAGTGAAATGTAAAGTTTGATGAATGAAAGTGCCCCTGTTTTTAATAGGGTTTTTAAAAACCGGGCACTGATTCATCAAACTTGACATTTACTTTAACCTGTAGAGTGCAGCCTTTCTTTCATATTTTGAAGAGAGTATAGTATATAAGTTTCTTTTGTTTATTGTCCATTTGATGCACAGAGAAATGAATTTGGTAAATAAAAATAAAGATTTTATTAGCTACAGTGTAAAAAAAGTAAATTTACGAACTTATTAGGATGTTTTGTATCCTTTTCCAATGCTATGTTTGTATATGTACCTTGCTGCAGCTGTATTTCCACACTGCACTGTATATTGATTGTTATATTCACATACACACACTAAATGCAAATAATTGCCATGTGTAATGTGACCAAATATTTTCATTGTTAAAGGGAGGTTTAGGGTATGAGATCTGTTGTAAGAAAGAATTCTCAGTACGTTAGACCCAGTAGGGGGTGTTTTTTTTATATATATACACCATATTAAAGTGATAAACCTAAACCTTTCTTGTATGTATTGGGTACTTGTAAAGCGCGGCTAATCAACCGTAAGGGTCTCAAGACACTGCTCATTTTATGTACCTCGGAAGGATGAAAGGCTGAGTGGACCTCGCCGGGGATTGAACCTGCAACTCTTGGGTTGCTACAGAGCTCAGCCATAGTGCCTTAGCATGCTGAGCTATCTAATTTACTTTGATTTTCAAATTTTCTTACTTCTTTTGGTTTTGTTGAACAGCATGGGTGTACGCTTAGGAGCCAGACCGTTTCTAGAGCACTATATGGCAGCAGCTTTGCAAGATTGTTTTCCATTTGCGAGATCACTAGATGGCCGCACTATTTCCTGCTATGTAGTGCACAGGATGCCTACCTAGGTATCTCTTCAACACAGAACTAAGCAAATTTAATAATAGAAGTAAATTGGAAACTTTAAAAAAATTGTATGCTCTGAATCACAAAAGCAAATTTTTCGTTTTTATATCCCTTTAACAGCAAATTATCTTAGATTGCCATGATAGAGTTCCAACGTATTTCACTGTTGTCTTTACAAACATTCTTTATCTATGCTTAGATCAATATTAAGGTCCTTTGTTATTTACTTAGTACCCATATATTTCTCAAATGCTGCACATTATTTGCAGAAGAACACACTTACTGTTATTATCCAGTTAAAGTCATAGTCATACAACTAAGCTCCAGCCCCCCATCATTTTGAAAACATGATCCCTATGCACTAAGGGAAACCTGCAACTTCAGTCTACTCTCTAATCACATCTCTTAGTCCTAAAAATGATGAAGATGGGACTGAACACCAGTGAGCCTCAAATAATGCAGAGATGGCGTCTGATAAATCTAGCTCTTCCTCAAAAATAATAAAGATGTACATTGTTGGGAACGTAGAATAAATGTAGGATTCTCTGACCCTTTTACATACATGTATCTACCTAATATGTTCCCCTGAGGTGCATCTTGAAGACATCTGGTGTAGTATTATGTGCAGCAAATCCAGACCGAAAGGAAAAAGACAGTCCTGACACATAGTTATGTGATATCTTGCCCCATATATAGATTTTCTCAGAATCTCCCTACATACCAGAGAGAGTTTTTAATCAACTGATTAAATTAAATTTAATTATTTAATTGTCAATTTTTATTTTGTTTTAGTTCTCTTTGTGATGTATATATTCATAGATGTGTAATGGATCTTAGAGAAACTCTTTTTTTTTTTTTTTTACATTGTAACTGTTAAATATTTCAGTATTTCCGAGTTTGTCAGTTCATTACTAAATTGTAATATCAAGTTGATATTGCACATCCTGGTTTCTGAGAAATAGTTGGCAAGCTTATTTTTTTTTCTCCTGTTGGAAATCCTTAGTAAGCAGATTTCACTTCCCAAAACAAGATACATTCAGCTCATATGAAGCCAAATACATGTCAGTAATGATTACATTAAACCTAGTTATGAGAATTATGTTTCCTAACCCTAAAGTATTATTTGTTTCAACTGTATTTTACATACTGGGATATTATAATTTACAAATACTACAAAATAGATAATATAAACTTGCTCACTGACTGTATGACACTAATTAGTTTTGAATTGGCACCATAAATTTAGGAACCTGAAACTTTTGGTTAACCCTATTATATAGTTATAGGTGTGTGTGTTTGTGTATGTAGAAATATATGTGTGTGTGTGTATATGTGTGTGTGTATATATATATATATATATATATATGTATACAGGTGTATATATATATATGTGTATACAGGTGTATATATATATATATATATATATACAGGTATATATATATACAGATACGTTGATTGGAGTAGCCGTGTTAGTCCAGAGAATAAGATATCAAAATAACAAGAGTATAGCATTGAGCAATTATACTTTTTTATTGGACTAACTATATATTTATAAGTTGACACGCTTTCGGAAGAGTTCCTTCCTTTCTCAAGTCTGATGCAATAATAGTATTGCTTCAGACTTGAGAAAGGAAGGAACTCTTCCGAAAGCGTGTCCACTTATAAATGTATGGTTAGTCCAATAAAAAAGTATCATTGCTCAATGCAATACTCTTGTTATTTTGATATCTTATTCTCTGGACTAACACGGCTTATATATATATATCTGTGTAAAATATATATATATATATATATATATATATATATATATATATATTTTTATATATATATATATATATATATACATACATACACACACACACACACACACACACACACACACACACACACACACACATATATATATACACGCACGCACGTCTGCACACACACAAACATATATATATATATATACACATACATGTGTGTGTATGTATATATATATATATTATGTATGTATGTATGTGTGTGGTCTGTTGCCATCCGGGTGTAACATCGCACTGCTTAAGTGGTTGGTCCACCTCCTGATAACGTGTTTGTACATAGCCGCTGTGCTGTAGCTAGGATTGTTTAGAATCTTCATCTGGAGTTTGGTTGCAATACTTTGGTCAAGCTGCACTAGCTTTCAGTATTAGCATTATTGGGGTATATCATCTTAGGGTAATATGGCTAGTGATATATTTCAGGATTTGACATTTTATTGTCACAATTATAGGATTTGTTTTATGGGCTAATATATGGAACAATGTACATTGATATTTTGTTCCATCACTATTTATTCATGTAGTGTACACATCATGTGATTCTAATAGTTGGTATAATTGAGCACAATTAACTCTTTGTACAATATATTACTTTACATGATAGTGAATATATGAATGAACTACTACATTTGGGTGAGGAAGGGGTGAACACCCCAAAACATCACTATACAATAAAAGGAGTTACTTTTTGCACTTAATTAAAGTGACATGAACCCCAAAATGTTTCTTTCATGATTCAGATAGAGCATACATTTGTTAACTTTCCAACGTACTTCTATTATCAATTTTTAATATTATTTTTTTAAAGGAGCAGCAATGCACTAATGGAAAGTTGGTAAACACATCGGTAAGCCAATCACAAGAGGAATACATGTGGAGCCCAGCTTCTGAGCCTATCTAGGTGTACTTTACAACAAAGGATACCAAGCAAATTAGATGAAATAAATACATTGGAAAGTTGTTTAAAACTGTATGCTGTATCTGTCTGAATCACAAAAGAAAACAATTTGGGTTTCATGTCCCTTTAAATCCAGAGAGTGGCATCTCTATTTCTTCTGCTACATACACTGTACTCTGGCACCCTGGTATTTTGTGGATCTTTGTCAGTGAGAGTGCGCCTACTGTGTTTCTGCAACGCATCCTAACATGTCACTAACACTCAAATATTTTCTGTATTTTTAACAAACTTGTAATCGTATTATATACCTATTTCTTTTTTTCAGGACGGGAACAGTTTCATGGCTTGGGCTCCATGTACTGCCGGTCGGCTTCTGCAGTGATCCTGACATATGATGTAACCAACATGCAGAGCCTAATGGAACTTGAAGATCGATTCCTCAGCCTCACAGACACCGCAAGTGATGACTGTTTGTTTGCTGTGGTTGGAAATAAAATAGACCTCACCGGTGATTATGTATTAGAGAGTGAAAAAGAGGGAGAAAGGCCTCGCGGCTCCCGAGCATCTATTAAGGTCCGCAAACAAGTTAATCTAGAAGATGCTATCGCCCTTTACAAAAGGATAATAAAATACAAAATGATAGATGAAAAGGATGTGCCTGCAGCAGAGAAGATGTGTTTTGAAACCAGCGCCATGACAGGATACAATGTTGATACTCTTTTTGAAGAGGTTTTTAACATGGTTGTCCCATTAATACTGAAGAAGAAATCTAATGGACCACAGGAAACTGTAAACCTTGCTCAAGACAATCATAGTAAAAAGGGGAAAAGTGGTTGTTGTTAATGATTAAACATTAACCTTTTTAGTGGTATACTGTCATAGGATTCAGAAGTGATTGGTTTGCCTGTAATTTATGCAGGCTTTGGCCTTTATTTCACTTCAACAGACCACAGGAAATGGATATGATTCATCCTACCATAAGATCAGATACTATGTATTTGCTTGTTCTTGCACAAACCTTTTGAAGATGTGAACATTTTAACACAAAAGTTAAGGATTTTTTTATTATTTTTTTTGTCAACCTCAAAATAATTTCCCTAAAGAAAGAAAAAGTGTTTTTTGCTCCCTTTTACACTTAAATGTACACATTTCTACAGTTCATTCTTCTAAGACTGTGCTTGCCAATGCTTCTAAAAATTTATTTCTGAATCATTCTTCATATTTTTATATACAAACACACTTTTCTGACTCCTAAATGTGTGCGACTGGCTCCTCTCTTTTCTTGCTGGATTCTAAACATGAAATTAATATTTTCACCGCTGATCTTGGTGTTTCTGAACTCCAAACCTTCTTTAACTGTAACAGGGCATATCTTTGCCTACTTTGTATAGGAGACATGGAAAACGTTTTTTTTTTTTTTTTTCTTCCAACAAACGGAAGTTTTAGTAGTTTATACATTGTATACTCCTAATCTTTCTTTTCAGCGAGGCTTGGTCATGTAGAGCAATGTTAGAGATATTCCCATTCCCCAAAGAACTTTAATACTGTCATGTGAGTTGTGCATTAACAGGCTTTTGCTGCTGAATGTTCTTAATTCTTTTTTCTCTCCATACAGTTGTAAACATGTTCAGTTGTGAACTTGTGTCCACATCACAGAAAATTAGTTTTTTCTGCCTCTCAATAATAGTGTTATATGACAATTAAAACCTAGCCTTTAGGTTTAATTAAAATCTGAGACTGTCAATTAATATAATATTGTACATCACAAATGCTCTACTAGTAACGTTCTTGGCTTTTTCTCTTTTCATAGACCTTTGTATAAGGGATCTGTTTACACTTATGTCAAGATTTTTACTGTTTTTTTGTTTTCTATTTGTAAAGCCAATACTACTGTACTGCTTTGAAAGAAGATGCAAAAAAAAAAAAAAAATAATTAAAGGGGAGACTTTTTTTCCTAAAAAGGAAGTGCACAATTAAAGGAACATTATGGAGTCAATTCTTTTTGTGGAGATTAAATTTGAGTGTCCTAATTTGGTGATAGAATGGAGAATATATCTTTTTAACACAGTTCAATTTTTTTAGCTTTATTTTACTATGCTAAATACATTAGTGAAATAAAACTCTCCTTGATTTTTTTTTTAATTATTGTTTTCCTGCTTTTTCTCTGTCTACATTTTTGTTTTTAACTGATTTTTTCTTGTGGAGATTATTTTTGTTTTCTAAATTACATTTATAAACTAAATAATTGTAAAAATTAATTTGTTACTGTTTATCATTAAAATATTTATCTTAATAGCTGTAGCAATGATTAAATCTAATATTAAAGTTGTAAATGCTTTGGCTATTTATTTTTTTAAATTGAACAATTTTCAGAAAAACACATCTTTAATTTTCAGTAAAATTTATAGCAAAATCCCCCCTTTTATAATAAACAAATGTGTATATTTTGTTTATTTCTGGGAATGATTTTATTTTCTGTGTACAGCAGTATGATTATTAGATGTGCAAACATTTGTTTTTGTTATTTAACAAATTTGTCCAACCTTTGTTCATTCATGAAACAAACTAATGACAGAATAGCAAAATGAACATTTTTTAGTATTAGTTCCCAACATTATTTTGTTAATGAAGGAATTTCTGAGAAATATGTCGGTTTTTACAAACAAATAATGAAAATAAATATTTGCACATGTCTAATTATTATATTATTACCAGATTAAGTAATTTTAAAATGAAAAAAAAAAAGAGTTTCACATTGTAGCACCTCATGCTGTAAGAACATGAAATAGCATATCCGTAATAAATTCATTGTTTAGTAAATGTGGTGTAGAACTAAAGCTTTATGGTCATATTATGGTCCTCTACTACTTTCAATTTGCCATATCTCCTCCATACATGTAATAGCGAAATGTGAAGAACTTTTTTCAGCATTCCAGACTTGATGGATGTATGCAAAGCATTCTTCTCTGGAAATGTGTTTATACTGTAGAATGCATATTAGTTTTGATTATTAACATATCTTAAAATAAAAAAAAAAAACTTTACTGCTCCTGAAAATCCTCTGTATTATAATATTTAGATGAATTATCTATTTGCAATGTCATTATGTTATTATGTTTTATAAAGTTCCCTTTTAAGATCCCACAGTCTTTGCAGAGGGGTTGCCCAGAGATTCTTCATAAGGCAAGTGCTTATTTTTTCCTTTTTTTTTAATACATAATTTTTCACCTTATCTGAAAAAAAATTCAGGAACTCTAGGTAATGTATATTTTTAAAATCCCATTCTTGTAGTTTAAGATTACATACTTGCTTTTATTATACTAAATGATGAAAGCATGGGCCTAGAATTGGTCTAGGCCACCAAATTGAACCTTAAAGCTACTGTATACGCCACTAGATGGTGCTAGTGAGTTCCTGAAATATCTCCAACTGCTTTTCACATCCCTCTTATTTGGTCATTCATTTTATTGTGTTGCGTATAAGCTATGTATGAAGACTGATAACTACATATTATTTCTCAAGTTTATAGTTTTACATTTTTTTTACATTTGTTTTTGTTTGTTATATTTTTAGGCACCCATGGACACTGTTTTTTATACATATATACAATGAAATGTTATGCACTATGAAACCTATATAGACAAAGCTACCTAACATTTTTCACTAGAAACATTTCATAATTAAACTACATTATACTCTTTGGAAACAAATCCTAAATACCTTGTGTTTTCTCTCAGAGGCCCCGATGATCGACAGTGCTGCAAGGCGGCTATATATTCAAAAGGGATCCGATGGAATGTCGAGAATGTTGGCAAAATATTCAAAAAAGCAGACATTACTCTTTAAAGGCAGCATCGCAGAGGGATATTTTGCTATACATCACAATGGATGCAGATGCTGGCAAAATATTGCTAACAGCATCGGCACCGACATTGGCGATGTAAAGGATCGCTTTTCAATATATAGCACACAACCTAATAACTATACCTATGTACCCCTAAACCAACATAACCCACCACCACAAACTAACCCTGCTCTTACTAACCCCTAAACCGCCAATAGCCCACTACAAACACCCCTTGCACTACTTAACTCCCGTACCACTAATAGCCCACCGCAAACACCCCCTACACTACTTAACCCCTATACTGCTAATACCCCCTAACCTATTGACCCCTATACTGCCCAAACCATCCAACACAAACTACTCCTACATTACTTAACTACCTAACACCTAACTTGCCCTCCCACCTCTAAGCTAAAACCTCTTAAGTTATAAAACATAACAAACACTAAATTGACAAAAAAACAACAACTCACTACACTGTGCAGCTTGTATGATTTTTAGCATAATGCTTATGCTGGTTTTACGTTGGATTGAAAAAATATGAACTTTTATCTTAGCTGAATCTGGGACTTCGACTTTTTCTCTGTTCTTGGATCTATATTTCACCAGTAAGTCCCAGAAACAGCCTAATGGCTTTCTTTACCTTGCCACCATCACTTCTGGAGAGAGTTGGATATGCAGCTCATAGAGTAACTGCAGTGACGTCATCACCTTGGGGCTGAAGACTGGGAGCATAACTTTTGCACACTGGAACATTACGAGGACGCTACTGACAAGATACCCGCCACAGCAGCGACTGCATTGAGGTGTGTCTTTCGTGAATAGAGGATAGCGACCGTTTTGCTGGGTGAGTCCCCCACTTCCATAGTGGGGTGGTACCACTTTTTCCTCCATTTACATTTAACTGCTTGAATCCCGGTGCCTGCTGTTTTTGGTGTGCATACACTGTGTGAGACTTTACAGGGTCTCATCCTCAGGACCTGTGGTGTTTTCTGCTATTAGACTGTCGGCTCGCCACTATTGTGCCCCACATTGCACCACCTCTCCATATAAGTCTCAATATTACCTGTAGTGGGTTATAATCATTCGTCTTTGAACTGTGTATGTCTGTATAGCTAAATGAGTGTGGAGAGTAGACAATACAAAATAGCTATAAGTAAATGGCCCCTCTAGTATATGCAGTTGTAAGGGGATTACATGTTGATTACCAAGCATATACAAAAAGATCATATTAACTGAGTAGATGTAGGTTACATATCTAATTTAGTAAGCTTGCCATTTCAAAGATACAGGTATGCAAATATTCAGTCCTTGTATGTCTGGTCATTTGACCGTCATATATAGGAGCTTAAATCTGAAGAGCAGGGAATCTTCTCGATGTACTATAACAGTAACTAGGGTGTTCAACCTGTAACTTACAAGGGATTACATATGGGCTAGCCTGCTCCAACCTTACAGAGTAACAGTCATACCCCACACCCGCTCTCGATATTGCCTGCTTCGAATGAGTAGGCCTACTGGAAGGTGGGATAGGAGAGTGTTCCCTTAAACTTTTAAGTCTCTTCCAGCCTCCCGTTTTCATATGCCTCCGGTTGTCAGGATCGGAGTAAAGTTCTTTTCTCACCATGTTCCTATGTGCAGTAGATGTCAGGAGCGGATGAGCTTGAATGATCCCTCTCTTGAGGTGCGACATCACCAGCCTTGTGGATCTAGCACTGCTCTGCTGTCTTTTAACGGTTATAGCTTTGTTGCTGGGAACTTTCTCTTTCATTGCGCCAGACAGGGTATCTGCTCCGGACTTAGTTTCATGTGCGTTTCGTTCACACATGGCGTCTGGGTCCCAATGTTACCGGTCCCTCTGTCATGGGTTCTAAGGTAAGCGGAATTGTTTTGGGAGCGGTAGTTTTGTGTTCTTTATGAGTGTAGGTGTTGGGGGCCCCTTTATCATTAATTCTAGCCACATTAGGCGTAGGATCATCAACCTGTTCCCTGTTAAGCTGATCTTTAGGTTCCAATATCGTTCCCTCAGTGTTCAGAGTGGTTATAAGTAGGACACATAGTTCCCTCTCAAAATTCCAGAAGTAACCGTCTTATGAGCT